>NC_135785.1:75295000-75470000 GCF_051106095.1 Pogona vitticeps
AGCCATGTTAACACTTCTTTTCACAATGATTAAAAAGTTATCTGCAGTGGTGGCAGAGGTGGACAAGAACAAGGTTGAGAGGCAATAGGGATCATAGTGAGGGGGCAGAGAACAGGCTCTGGGGGTAGGGGCACTCAGGTTTTTTTTTTTTTCAAACAGTGATGGCCTATCTCAAAAAAAAAAAAAAAAAAAAAAAAAAAAGCAAGCCTGACAAACCGATCCATGGTTCATCCGTAAAGTATCTGAAAAACCCTGATGGACATTAACCAAGATGAACTGTTATTTTGGGGGTTTGTGCCTATCTCTACTGCTGAACTATCACAAGAAGAATTTCAGCTGCAAGATGCACTGGATACTAAGAAAATATTGCATATGTCAATAGTCAGAGACAAAGAGCACAGTTATATTCGTATAATAGAAGAAATTCTTACTTTTCTCTCCTCTCTAACTCTTCTTTAGATGGTGCATTAACTACCAGGCCCAGAACAGAGTTGGGAAGCAGACAAGGGTCTAAAAAGGAGAGAGAAAATATTTTTTGCCCCTTTTATCCATTTTCCAAGTTTATGGGTATAACTGGATATAGTAAAGGTGGGAGAAGGACACTGTAATAGTCAAGCAGCAAACCTCCATCCATGCATGCAATTAAAATGTGAATGGTAATATGTGCAGTGGTGTAATGGTACATGTGGAAATGTAGATGCTCATAATGACAGTACTCATAGCCCTATAACACCAAAGAGAATTTAAAAATGCAGGCATCTAGACCAATCTATGACAGTAAATGAGAAGCAGGTCTTTTGTAAAGTTAATGACTCATAATCACTCATTGAAAACCCTCAAATACTTTGCATTACAAGAAGGATAGCTTGTAAAAATACTGGAAAATTAACATCTCTCCCAGCTGCTGTGTGGATTGCCACTGAACTTAGATGGAACAGAGGATCTTCAGAGGATGGCAGATGATATCATATTACTGAAAAAGTCCCAGGGCTTTGCTATAAAGCACATTGTTATCTTCTTTTTTTGGGAATGAGAAAAATCAGAACCAAAAATAGTTATACATCTACTGCACAATTTCCACTTTGCAAAAAAAACAGAACCAAAACTGGCTATACATCTGCTGCCCAGGTCCCATTTTGACCCTGTTCAATTGGTGCAGTGAGACCCCAGAGAGGTCTCACTGCACCAATAAACTAGTTTTGTGACATCTAAAATTCTTTTTCTTCCTCTGTTTCCCCATTGTCCCCCACTCATTCCTTTCTTGTTTCAGTGCATTAATTTATTCTTCACAACACCAGCTTCGAGAGGATATCCTAGGTATCTTAAAGGGTGCAAAGAGGGGGCAATAAAATTTGTGGTGTTGAGATTTATTATTATAATTATTATTATTATTTGGAAAGGCTTTGCTCAAATCTTTACATTTAGGAAAATTACCCCCTCATTACCATTTCCTGTTTCAAATGGACAGAATTGTCTGGCCTCTGGAGTTAGAGAAAAAGGTATAGAGAACATTCTGATGAGGTAAAAGGAGGAGTAATTTAATTGTCTAACTCCTTCTGTGCTAGAGAATATCAGACAGATGGGGAGGATAAAACAAGGAGCTCAATAATTAATTTTCATGTTCCTCACTAGTGGGACCTCTTTAATCCCTGTTCCTATGATTATAGAGAAAGGTTGGATTCTGAAGTTTCACTCATTAGCTACGTGTTGTATGAAAATACCTGTATTTTCAAAAGGAATAGTGACAAGAATGAAAAATTTCCGCTATTAAAAATATCCTGGTGTCAGGGACTTTTGTGAAAGAACAAAAACTCTCTGATTCCCTCAGATAAATAATGAAACAGATGGTTGTTGAGGGGTTAAAGGTCAAACCTTCCCTGTTGACTATAACACAAGGTTGACTTAAAAGATTTTCAGAAGTTATTCAAGATGCAATACATTAGGCTGCGCCTCCTGCTTTTTAATGAAATGAATAGGGCTGCCTTTATTTTTATTTTATTATTTTTTTAAAAAAATTCAGACAGACTCTATTAGAACTGCTCATTTTCACTGGGTGGCATTGATCATTGTTTTTTTCACAGTCCTGAAGTGTGCTGTGAAAAATGTACACCTAATACAGAATCTTGGTGAATAATTAGATTATCTTGTCCGGGGATACAGGTTAACCAAGGGGCTAAATTTTAATATTTAATTGATTTACTAAATTAACTGTTCACTTTCTGCTTAAATTAGTACACGATAAAGCCATGGCTAACAGGCTTACAGCCTGAAAACATTATCAATAATGTAATATAAAAAAAAGAAAGAAAAACAAACACCTATATCAAAGAGGTTAAGCTTTTCAATCCATTATTAAGGGCAGAAATGCTCCCCCCCTCCTTTTGTTAAAACCCCAATTAACTAAAAGGCAGTTGTTCTCAATCATATAATTCAACATCATTTTGCAGTCACTCAAATACAAATATTTAAACATAATTTTTATAAATCCCTTTCGTGATCTAATTTCTAAGGTGAATAAAGAAGAGTAGTGCAATTAATACGCATGGCAGCATAGTTGGTAAAACTCTGTACAAGCTCCCTTCCTCTATTCCTAAAAAAACAGAGTGTGGCTAGAATTTCTCCCATTGCTAAAAAAAAAAAAACACAACAACCTTCTGCCTACAGATCTAAATTGAGGTTATGATGAATTTTAAGCTAGGTAATATTTTGCTCAAGCCTTCAGAAATCAGCTAGAGAATCTGAAGGAAAGAAACTGAAACTTTAACATGTCATTCCAGCTGAAGTCTGTGTAAAAAGAGACGAGCAGTAGTTCTATCCTAGTGGCAATGCCAATATGATCTGGAGTGTCAGATTACAATGGCTCAGCATTAGGTTCTGACCCTAACAGGTCATGTTTGGGTCTAATTATCTATAGGCTAGTGGCAATTGTCAAAGGGCAAATCCCCTAGGGGTTTCTTCTGCACAAGTTCCATTGAATGTGGCTTGGGAAAGAAAAAAAAATCCTGATGAATTGGACCCAATATGTTTTTTGAGTTATAGACATCTGGCTTCCAGATGAGTGTTTGCTACAGTGGTAGGTGGTAGGGAAAACAGCAGGTTACCACTGCCTCCCTCCATTGTGCTGCTTTCTGGAAGTGAAGCACACTGAACATGTGTCAAAACCCCTCAGAAGATTTGGCACTGTTTTGGCCACTTCCTGACACTTCTTGCGAGCTGATAAAGAACTGGGAACATGTGCTGCCTCTCCCCTTCCAAAGTAAAAGTTGTAATATTATTTTTTAAAAAGCCCCTAAACACTTCGAGCCAGGATTTAAAGAACGGGGCATCAATTCTAGCAGAACGTTCAGGTTCCAAATCCTTCTTCCATCTGCAACAACTCATAAAGTTTGCTCTTAAGAAAATGAGAACCTCATCAGGTGTGCACAGAAACCTTTGTTCATGTAAGAGTCTGGATTCTGAACATCCAGTATGTGTGTGAATACAGGTTGTAACAGATGAGACTGACAGGTAGATCATCCCTACAAAGAAGCTAGAGCCCTAGAGGCTGGCAGTTCGGCTCAAATGGGAAAGGTGGTAGCCTCTTCATTTCTAATAGAAGTTACATCCAGTAAAAAGGATAGAGCCTCTGTGACTGAATAAAAGCATGGAACATACAGAATAAGTCTCTCCCCCCCTTTTAAAATATTTTTAATGTGCCTTTCTCCTTAAAAGCACCCAAGGAGTCTTATATCATTAAAAGACAGTACTGAAGCTAGCATCAGCCAGTATACAAATATACTAAAAGGGATCAATGAATACAATACCCAAAAACATAAGCAATACCGAAACACATTCAATTTAGTAAGGTACCACAATCCATTAAAAAACCCAAACCAGGCAGCCAGTCACTCAGAGAAAGCTTGTCTGAAAAGAAAGGTCTTTGCCTGCTTGTGGAAGGACAGTACAGTAAATATAAATGCATCTGCAGACTGTACATCAAATTACATGAATAATAACGTATATGGTTAGTATCTTTTTGCCTCATTATGGAGCAACCCTCTCCATTCTCCCCCAACTCCTTATTATGCAACCAGTTGTATAATCGCTCTCATACCCAGTGTAAGAATGGGCATCTGACAGAGGTCCTTACACAGCTGCTCTCCAGTTAGGCAACAAGATCCTGACCTAGAAACCCATGACATCTTCCCACCAGAAAGGCCATTAAGCTGGACTCTATTTGGTAATTCCCTGAACACAATAATAGACCCCCCCCCAAAAAAAAACCCATCCGGACCCTTCAAGGACCAGAATCCCTTTTTTAGGCATATGAAAATAATGTCCACAGGCTCCAGGGAGAGGAAAACACCTTCTCTCCACCCATAGTACTGCCCCCATAGTACATTTTGATGAGAAGCAGCAAAAGCCAGACCCATTAAAGCTACAGCCTTTGAAGATGGTCTGACCACCCTTGCACAATGCTTTCAGGTTTGAGAACTGGTGTCTTCCACTTATGCTGTGAAATAGCTGTATCAGCCTAGCACTACTCGTGTGTGTGTGTGTGTGTGTGTGTGTGTGTGTGTGTGTGTGAGAGAGAGAGAGAGAGAGAGAGAGAGAGAAAGAAAGAGAGGTGTGTGTGTGTGTGTGTATGTGTGTGTGTGTGAGAGAGAGAGAGAGCGAGAGAGAGAGAGAGAGAGAGAGAAAGAGAGAGAGAGAGAGATTCTGAGCATAATGCTTAATGCCTATAGCCCCAGAAGAGAGACAGATTATACTTCAAGCTCAAGGAGTGCAGTGGCTGCTTGGGACTGAAAGAAAGAGTGACACAGGTACTATACATGAAAGTCAGAGCCACCTACAAACGTGAAAATTACAGGGTCATAGCCCAGTCTGGTAGAAATTCTTCAAAACAAAACAAAATCCTTCAGTTTATGAATGTGCAATTTTGTGCTTCTGTATCCATGATTCAAAATGCCAGGAAATGGCCCAATATTGCTACATGATATCATGCCCACATTGCCAGCAGGAAAAGTGATGCTGAGCTTTACATAGTAAAGGGCAGTCTGAATGTTGACAACGCCAATGGTAGCAGTCAAGTCTATAAAAATGCACTTTTGTGCTCTCTGCCATTCACAAAGCAACACTAAACTAGGGAAAATCCCAGAAGCTGGCTATTTTTTCATAAGTTAACCACTTCTTATTTAAACGCAAAGCAAATTGTCAGGGCTTCTTTTCAACAAGTGTGCATGGTAAATAGTTTGATTCTGGGGAAGTTTAAGGTCACTTGTTTCAGCACAGGGGCAGGGAAACAGTTTTAGTTTTTAAAAACCACACCTTAGCCCAAATGTCCCCAAATCTGACACAGAGCAAGAACAGACTGTCTGCTACAACTATGCCAAATTTTGTTCTGATTCAAGGCCCAGTTTCAAATTTATAATTTTTTGCTACCCCCATTTTTAGAATTGTCTTGTAGAATGCTGATTTTCTCTGCTGCGCAAAAACAATACTGCACTCTTGTACAGTGGTAATAGTGCAATCAATCAATCCAAAAGGGCAAGCACACACGAGTACATGTCGTGTTTTGGTTTTATTTAGGTGGAGCCAGTGTGGTGTAGTGGGCAGAATGACTAGCTCTGGAAACTCATTGGGAGATGGCAGTGGTAAAATCAGTTCTTCAATAGCTCACAAATCTTGAAAACCTTATTAGGGTTGCTCTACATTGGATGTGATTTGACAAAAAAATAACAGAAACCTCTTATTTTACCATTTATGTTAAAAGTGGCCACACTGAGGGAGACCAGAAAGGCAAAGACAAGGAATTGGGCATTCTTAGTGGTGGCCCCAGTCTCTTAAATAGATTATTAGTGAAGATATGACAAGTTCCTTTTCTCCTTATATTCAGGAAATTTTTAAAAACAGAACTATTTAAAGCTGCCTTCAACAACCAAGTCTCCTGGAAGCTGTCAATATTAATATTTATTTTTTTCTTTCCTGTTATCTCTTGTTTTTTGTATGTTTCTGTTTTGTTTCCTTTTGTTTTTAATCACCGTATTATTGTATGCATTGTTATATCAGGTCTGTGAGATTCGTAGGTTTTAACTTGTAAAATGCTCCCAGTAGTGCTTGCACTTTATTTATTTATTTATTTAGTCAGATGAACATGGATTTTCTTCATTACCTTTGTTTATATATGAGGATTTGACTTTTCAAGGTGAGGACATATTTATCATTTATCATAAATGCTGTATCCTGGAAAAAATAAGTAAGATCAGGTAAGAATCTGATGTTGGAGGGGAAACATTATATTATGTTCTAATATAATGTATTGCTAGAACATACACAGTCTAATGCATGTAGTCAAATAGCAGCATTGGCTACTAATGTGAACTGCAGGCAAGGAAAATGAAACACTATTGCATTGAGACTATTGCATTTCTGAGAAATACTACTACCAATAATAATACAAAAAAAAATCCTAGCTATTCTTTGTTGTGTATTTAGATTGCAAGGAGCTCCACGACTTCATAGCAGACTAGTGATGATTCCACAATTTGATTTCTTTTCTTTTCTTTTTTTAACAGAATAGAAAATGACCTGTTAAAACATCCCTAAGAGAATATGAATTAGCCCAGGTCAATAGGAGGTCAAATAGACAGGGTGCTAAAATCCCTTTACTACTTTGTACTATTTTATGCTAATTCATTCCCCTTTTCTGTGATAAACAAAGCCAGTTGAAAGTAGATAGCATCACACAGTGATGGGTCCCAAAGCTACAATTTAATACAAATCTAGTAATTCCATTGTACAACACATCCAGTTCATTTAGAACTGATGAATACTAAAGAAGGCTTAGGATTAAAAATGCCTTCTCTTACTCGGCAGATATCCTTGGAATTCAAGAAACTGAGCAATTCCATTTAATGCAGAAATCTCAAAAGGTGTTTTAAGTTCCAGCTACCTCTCCCACGCCATCAACTGAATCTTCATAATAAGGAAACCATCTTACTTAAGAATACTGCTACTATTCATCATCATTGAAGACCCTGGTTTTCTTTGCAAACATTTGAATTTCACTTTTTTTGTTTTTCCTTAGCTCAGAAATGTGAATTTTATCTATGTCAAAACAATTTTTTTCCAAATGTTTCTTTATTACACACATTTTTCCTATACTTGTCTTTCTTCCTTCCCCCCTCCCCCACAATTCACGTAAAAACTGAAGCCATTATTTTGCTGTCAAGAAAAAAAACTCCATTAGCTCATGGTCCTTAGCCTGTTGAACATTGAAAGCTTTAATAGGAGCATGCTTGGGAACAGATGTAGGCTTGTACCTCCTATCTACAATGTGGAGATCTGTATATCTTGGCTTTTATATATATGCTATAATGTTAATAGTACTGCTAGACAGCTCAGTGGTTTAGGTATCTGGCTGCAGAGCAAGAGGTTTGGAGTTCAATTCACTTCTGTGCCTCCTTGACAGGAGTTGGACTCAGTGGTCCATAGCATGCCTTCCAGCTCTACAGCTCTAAAATGATTATGATGATTAAATTGTCTATAGTGTAAAAGGCAAGCCAGGGCGTATAACATCTGTGAAAAGTTCCATTGAAGTTCAACCACAACATTAGTCCATTTTTAATTCCTCTCTTACAAGCTGTTTGGATGTTTTCTTTCAGAACTTGCTAGTCAACTGCATTTATTTATTAGTGTATGTCACATCTCAGGACTAAAAGAGTTGTGATTTTCGAAGATTTGCCCTCATCTTCAGTAAGCTGTGGGTGCTTGTGGCAGAAGTCATCATTGTTTCTTGGTTAATAAACACTTTCTCGAGCAGTTGACAATTTCATTGTTCAAGAGAATGGCCTACTCCTATAAAGAATTATTATATTCAAATTGAGGCTCAAAATCTAGCATAATTACATATATCACATTTATACAGGTGCATGTGAGCTTTGGTAGTTGACCATGTATTTTGCATGTAGGAAATCCCATCTGGAAAAGATTTCCCTCTTAAGCTCTGGAGAGCCTCTGGTGCAAACTACGCAATGTGAGCCAGTGCTCTGAATAAAGCAGACATAGGAGTTCCATCACAATATGGCAGCCTTTCTGTACAAAGAAAAGTTGGATGTGCATTTCCTGTATCAGCCTCATTCTTCAGTGCCTTGCGAGGCTCTGATTCATGTTGGCCACCCCATTTGAAGATGGGCCTACATGCTACTGCAATCTCTGTGTGCCTTAAGATGGAGGAAAGAAGGGAAAGAAAGCTTTCTGGGCCCATAGTAGAAGAGTACAATTGCTGGATAATGCCAAGAGTGAATGTGTGTGTAAATTACTCTGTATGACCTTCAGCAGCCTGTCCACCACAACTCACGGCTTAGCCCCTGATACACCTGGAGTTTTGGACTGCAAAAATTGCTGGATGGGAAATTGTCCATGAAAGCTGCTGCTATGTTTCATCTCATGGAAGGCTGACCTGTGTATAATCACATAAACCTTTTTTAAAAACACACAGAAATCCCACCAAGTAGCAGTGGGGATAGCAAAAATTGAATTCTCTCTCCTGCCCTTCTCTGCAACAAACTGTGGATATCAGGATTTTTAAAATAAGTGTGTGTATTCAAGTCCCACCTGGGAAATCAGATGTGCAAACCAAATTTTACATGCATGAGTCACCACTGAGCAGCTGATGTTGCACAATGTATTTGGGATTCGGACATTCTATCACATAATGGGCAGATATGCTCTAAACATGCATATGGGTTTATTAATGAATCTGTGCTTGACCATAAGTGATTGCAAAAGGGAAGGCTTTCACTTCACCAGCTGAGTGAAATGACTGATTTAAGAAGAGGTTCCAGAGTGTCTCAGTATATTCTGGGATAGGGCAGATTTAATTTAAGGGCAACTAACATTACTGGTGGGTGATACAATGAAGAAGATACTCATCTTTCAACATCCCCTTCATCTCCTCAGAATGAAATTCTTTATGAAGTCTATTTCTGAAATTTGCATTTAGCACTAAACTCTCACTGAGCCCATCATGAATGACTTGTGTTCTATATTCTTTAGATCTTGCTACTGCTACAGGAGTTCTTTTTTTGGATTTAATAATTTGCTAGCACCAGAGAAAGGAGTTGGTTTCTTGAATAGCAGTTTCTCAGTGTAGCTGGCACACATTTTGAACTGCGAAGCTCTGAATACATTCCCAATTAAGGCATGTAGTCACTTTCACAGTCATAGGAAATGTGGGTCTGGTTTTCTTTTCTTGGGGAGGCATTTGGTAAAACTGATGTGTTGACTGGATAATAAACAAAGTGAGGAGTGACTGAAATGAAAAGTCCAAAGCTATTAATATTATACTGTTGTTACTATGTCTAGTTTTAGTTTACAATGGGTAGAACAAGCTTGAAAATTTATGTGATGATAACCACATTACAATACCATTGTTATTTAATAATGGATGATGTCATACATTTGAGTATAACTGTGGCCTTCCGAAAGGTGGAGCAGGGATAGCATATGCTTCAAGTGATGGCCAATTTTTTACCTCAATAATGTTTCCCTCTGTTCTGTTGGGCATTTTGAAGTGATAATGAGAAGAACATGGGGAGAATATTTTGCACCAGTGAACTGCTGGATAGCTCAGTGGCTTAGGGCCCTGGTTGCAGAACCAGAAGTTGGGAGTACAATTCCACACTGTGCACCTTTGAGGGGCTGGACTCCACAACAGTGTGCTTTGCTCATTTGGTTTCCCATTGTGTTTAGTTTAGCTTGTCCTTGCTATTAAGGCTATTTATGGCATTGATTCAAAGAAACCGCCATAGCTGAGCAAGTTCACACAGAAGACCTTTACTCTTGCAGTTCTTTGTCTCTGCACCAAATATAATTTTGCTGAAAATGATGTGAAGGACATCCTGTGAAATAACTCATATTGTGGTTTAAGTGTAAAATGCTGGCTGTTCATGGAAAAAAAACTCTTAAATTTTTTCATCATATTTTATAGCACAATGTATACAATTTTAACTTGTCACATCTGGTCCTTCGTGTTGTGTTAGATTATTACTCTTTATGGACAATTAACTGGCTGGGTATGAAAATACCCATGCTAGTAATGGGTCAGTGGACATACACAGTTTCAAAATTCATCTGAACTGTAGAAATCTGTCTCCAAAGAAAAACATACTATCCATATGTAGAGAAATGTTGACAAAACAAGGCAGCACTAAATGTAGCTGTGTAGATGGAAATAGATTTTCAGATCCTACTTTTAAGAAAAACCAGCATCCATTAAGGCACTTGCATTTTTTATTTATTTATTTATTTATTTATTTATTTATTTATTTATTTATTTATTTATTTATTTATTTATTTATTTATTTATTTATTTATTTATTTATTTATTTATTTATATTTGTATTGCATTGCATTTATTTATCTAACACTGCACTTATTTATTATACGTATTGACCATACTAATGTAATTGCTGAAATCTTACTCAGGTTGCTACATTCATGTTTAATGTAATTGAAATTTTCCTATCTGCCCCCCCCCCACCTGCCACCAGGGATACGGGCGGCCTTTGGGAGCCGTGGGATGGAGGATGCGAAAGTCTTTAATATCCAAAAATCACCAGTGGATCACTTCTGGTGGAATAAGGACCTCTGGTGGTGATCCAATTTTCATATATATGAAAGATACCCCTCCCCAGTCAAAGCATCCCAAAGGCTTCATCAGGTCAAAAGGAGTCCCTAAGGAGCCTCTGAAGTTGAGGGGGGGTGTGGGGGGGGAAAGGAAGCTTCAAATTAAATAAAATTAAAGATTAACATAATAGGTTGATGACATCAGCACCATTTACATCTGCATACTTACACCAACAGGATTCCAGACAACAATGTATTCATCATTTATTTCTTATTTGCATTACAGTTTTTATTTCTATATTTCATTTTCAATTCTTCCATTATAGGGACCCACAATGGCTCACCAGTGGATTAAAATATGTATGCAGATAAAAACACATTGGCATTAAAAAAATCATTTGAATCTATGATAAGACTAGTAATTTTGTCTGAGGTTTAGGGCTGAGGCTAGGAATATACTCAAGCTGTGACTGAGTTTTCAAGATGGCTGTCACCTATCAAACACAGGCAGAATCCCTATTTTTAAATTCAGTCTTCGACTGACCAGGAGCACCTCTTTTCATCTAAATTAAGTGTCAGTTTGTTAATCCTCATCTAGTCCATCAGGCACTCATCACAGGAAATGAAGTACTTTCCTTAGAGTTAGAAGTAAAGGAGAGAAAGAGTCAGGTATCATCAGCATAGTCATGACACTGAAACCCCAAACTCCAAACAACCCAGCATTTCATGTATATATTGAATCACATGGGAGACAGGAACCGCTCAGGCCAACAGCCAAAGCACTGAGCAGGAGATTCTCAGCACTGTCTTCTGAGCTCACCCCTACAGAAAGAACCACAGCTGCTTCAAAGCCATGGAGAGTGAGATGACCCAGAAGAATGCCATGACTGATAGTACTGAACGCTGCTAACAGTTTGGCAGAACCAACCTGGACACACCAAGGTGACCAAAGTTATCTGTGTCCCATGATCATTTCTGAAATCAGGATAAAATGGAGAATATAATTCATCTCATTCAGAAATGCCTAGAACTGAGAAGCCATGACATGCTGCAATACTTGATGAAAAAAAAAAAAAAAACGAATAGTAGAGACTGGCTTATAGTTACCCCATCAAGTGGCATTCAAGAAGGACTTTTTCTTTTAAGGTATGTGGGAATCTTGCTTAGCTGTAAGGAAGCATTCACCACTTCTTACCCACTTGACCTGTCCCCTCTGAAAGCCCCCCCCCTTGATTACATCATGTCCCTCTCTTACTCCAGTATCAGGCTGCCACTCAAACACAATTAGCCTGTCATACAAATTTCTAGGACTCATCTGCTGTCTTAGATGGCTCTCAGTAATGAGGTACATCCTCGAGTAATGGAATATATGGTCTGAACCATCTACGGTACTTTTTTAAAAAAAGAAGTAACACTGCTAGTTTTTACATGAATTTTTAATTTTAGATGACACCTTTGACTGGTTATGACAGTGGAGCAGATCATTTGTGTAATTACAGCAACAGTCGCCCAGAAATGAGAGACAGTCTGTAAAGCATATAAAACATGAAATGGATTTGATAGTGTATGAACCTTGTAACTGGAGCTGCGGGAACGCCATGGATTAGTATGGCTATAAACCTAGTAATGTCTTAGCCAAGCCACTAAAAAAGCATGAGATCATTCCTCTCCCTTCTCTCAGATGAATTATGTAATTAATAAAGTGAGAGAGTGGACTTCTAACGAGTTTGAAAAGGCTTGGCCTTCCTACAGACAGGGAAAACATTCCTATGATGTATACATATTTGTGTATGCAGGGGGAATGTTTTTAACAGTGAATTTCAGGTGGCAGCTTCTATTAAAGACACATTTTTAAAAGAATGTGTTTGCAATGCACCACCATGAAATGCAAACATACTTAACTGTTGATACAAAAAGCAAACTATTTGTTTATCTAGAGGCCATTGCTAATTGAGTCAGCTCTTCTTCCATACAATAATATACTATGTTGTTGTTGCTGTTTAATCGCTAAGTTGTGTCTGAGTTTTGTGACCCCATGGACCAGAGCACGCCAGGCCCTTGTGTCTTCCAATGCCTCCTGGAGTTGGGTCAAATTCATGTTGGTAGCTTCGGTGACAATGTCCAACCTTCTTATCCTCTGTAGTCCCCTTCTCCTCTTGCCTTCACACTGTCCCAACATCAGGGTCTTTTCCAGGGAGTCTTCTCATAAGATGGCCAAAGTATTGGAGCCTCAGTCAGGATCTGTCCTTTCAGTGAGCACTAAGGGTTGATTTCCTTCAATATGGATAGGTTTGTTCTCTTTGCAGTCCAGGGGACTCTCAAGAGTCTCCTCCAGCACCACAATTCAAAAGCATCAATTCTTCGGTATCAGCCTTCTTTATGGTCCAGCTCTCACTTCCATACATCACTAATGGAAAAACCATAGCTTTGACTATGCGGACCTTTGTTGGCAAGGTGATGTATCTGCTTTTTAAGATGCTCTCTAGGTTTGTCATCACTTTCCTCCAAAGAAGCAGGCGTCTTTTAATTTTGTGCCTGTTGTCACCATCTGCAGTGATCATGGAGCCCAGAAAAGTAAAATCTGTCACTACCTCCATATCTTCCCCTTCTATTTGCCAGGAGATGATGGGACCAGTGGCCATGATCTTACTTTATTTGATGTTGAGCTTCAGACCATTTTTTGCATTCTCCTCTTTCAACCTCATTACGAGGTCCTTTAATTCATCCTCACTTTCTGCCATCAGAATAGTATTGTTTGCATATCTGAGGTCGTTCATATTTCATCCTGCAATCTTAATTCTGGCTTGGGATTCATCCAGTCCAGCCTTTCGCATGATTTATTCTGCATATAAATTAAATAAACAAGGGAACAATATACAGCCTTGTCGTACTCCTTTCCCAATTTTAAACCAATCAGTTGTTCCTTATCCAGTTCTAACTGTTGCTTCCTATCCCACATATAGATTTCTCAGGAGATAGATAAGGTGGTCAGGCACCCCAATTTCTTTAAGAACTTGCCATAGTTTGCTGTGGTCCACACAGTCAAAGGCTTTTGCATAGTCAATGAAGCAGAAGTAGATGTTTTTCTTGAACTACTCTCTGGCTTTCTCCATAATCCAGCGCATGTTAGCAATTTGATCCCTAGTTCCTCTGCCCCTTTGAAATCCAGCTTGTACTTCTGGCAGTACTCGGTCCACATACTGCTGAAGCCTGCCTTGGAGGATTTTGAGCATAACCTTGCTAGCATGTGAAATGATTGCAATTGTACAATAGTTGGAGCATTCTTTGGCACTGCCCTTCTTTGAGATTGGCATGTAGACAGATATTTTCCAATCCTCTGGCTACTGCTGAATTTTCCAAACATGCTGGTATATTGAATGTAGCACCTTAACACTTAACAGTGTCATCTTTTAAGACTTTAAATAGTTCGACTGGAATGCCATCACCTCCACTTGCCTTGTTGTTAGCCATGTCTTCTAAGGCTCACTTGACTTCACTCTCGAGGATGTCTTGCTCAAGGTCAGCAACTACATTGTCTGGGTTGTCCGGGATATCCAAATCTTTCTGATATAATTCCTCTGTGTATTCTTGCCACCTCTTCTTGATGTCTTCTGCTTCTGTGAGGTCCCTACTATTTTTTTCCTTTATCATGTTCATCTTTGTACAAAATGTACAAATGTCCGACTCTTCCTGACCCAATTGACCAGAGCACACCAGGCCCTCCTGTCTTCCACTGTCTCCCGGAGTTTATTTTTATATATTTATTCTCTTTATACCCCGCCTATCTGGTCATTGTGACCACTCTTAAAGTTTGTCCTTTATCATGTCCATCTTTGCACAAAATGTTCCTTTAATGTCTCCAGTTTTCTTGAACAGATCTCTGGTTTTTCCCTTTCTATTATTTTCCTCTATTTCTCTGCACTGTTCATTTAAGAAGGCCCTCTTGTCTCTCCTTGCTATTCTTTGGAAGTCTGTATTCCATTTTCTGTAACTTTCTCTATCTCCTTTGCTCCCAGTGGTTTTTCCTACTTTCTTCAGTTTAAGCTTGAGTTTTGCTATAAGAAGCTGATGATCAGAGACACAATCAGCTCCAGGTCTTGTTTTTGCTGACTGTATAGAGCTTCTCCATCTTTAGCTGCAATGAACACAATCAATCTGATTTCGTTATTGCCCATCTGGTGCTGTCCATGTGTAGAGTCGCCTCTTGTGTTATTGGAAAAGAGTGTTTGTGATGACCAGCTTGTTCTCTTGACAGAACTCTATTAGCCTTTGCCCTGCTTCATTTTGGACTCCAAGGCCAAACTTACATGTTGTTCTTTTTATCTCTTGACTCCCTACTTTAGCATTCCAATCCCCTATAATGAGAAGAACATCTTTCTTTGGTGTCAGTTTTAGAAGGTGTATTAAGTCTTCATAGAATTGGTCAATTTCTGCCTCTTCAGCATCAATGATTGGTGCATTAACTTGGATTACTGTGATGTTGAAAGGTCTGCCTTGGATTTGTATTGAAATCATTCTATCATTTTTGTGATTGTATCCCAGTACAGCTCTTCCCACTCTTTTGTTGAGTAAGAAGGCTACTCCATTTCTTCTACAGGATTCTTGCCCATGATAGTAGATATGATAATTGTCTGAATTGAATTCGCCCATTCCCGTCCATTTTAGTTCACTGATGCCCAGGATATCAATGTTTATTCTTGCCATCTCCTGTTTGACCACATCCAGCTTACCAAGGTTCATAGATCTTACATTCCAAGTGCCTATGCAGTATTTTTCTTTGCAGCATCAGACTTTCCTTTCACTTCCAGGCGTGTCCGCAGCTGAGCATCCTTTCAGCTTTGACCCAACCACTTCATTAGCTCTGGAGCTGCGTGTACGTGTTCTCCGCTCTTCCTCAGTAACATGTTGGACGCCTTCCGACCTGAGGGGCTCATCTTCCAGCATCATATCTTTTAGCCTTGTGTTTCTGTCCTTTTCTTGGCAAAGATACTGGAGTGGCTTGTCAGTTCCTGCTCCAGGTGGATCGTGTTTAGTCAGAACTCTCCACTATGATCTGTCCATCTTGTGTGTCCCTGCACAGCATAGCCCATAGCTTCTCTGAATTACTCAAGCCCCTCCACCACGACAAGGCAGCAATCTGTGAAGGGGAATAATACATTATAGAATACAGAAATTCTTCAGTATAATAAGCCTTCCACATGTGGAAAACACCATCAATTAAAATAATCAGTAGTAAATAAATCAGGTGTCCAATGTGCTTGTTTAATACCCAGGATGCTGTAGTGAATAGAGTGGTTGACTAGGATTGAAATCCTAGGCCTGTGTTCAAACCCCCTCTCAGCCATGGAAACTCACTGGGAGTG
Source organism: Pogona vitticeps (assembly GCF_051106095.1). NCBI lineage: Eukaryota > Metazoa > Chordata > Lepidosauria > Squamata > Agamidae > Pogona > Pogona vitticeps. Next base: position 75,310,972 of record NC_135785.1, read on the forward strand.
TGGAACTGATCAAATACAGTGGTGCCTCGCACAACGAACGCCCCGTTTAACGAAGAATCCGCATACCGATGCGGATTTGGCGATCGCAAATGCGATCGCATACCGATGTTTCCTATGGGGAAAAATCGCTTTGCGATTTTTCCCCATAGGCCCCCAGTGAGTGCATCGGAGCGGCCGCAGGCGAGGTCTCTCCCGCGGCCGCTCTGAAGCGCCGGCCGGCCGGCATTTTCAGGGTGGGCGCGTCGGAGCGGCCGCGGGCGAGATCTCTCCCGTGGCCGCTCTGAAGCGCCGGCCGGCCGGCATTTTCAGGGCAGGCGCGTCGGAGCAGCCGCGGGCGAGGTCTCTCCCGCGGCCGCTCTGAAGCGCCGGCCGGCCGGCCGACATTTGCTCCTTGCTTGCAAGGAGGGAGACGATTCCTCCCTGCCTGGCTGGCTTGCTTTTCCAAAGGAGAAGCAAGCCCGCGGCCAGAGAGGAATCGTCTCCCTCCTTGCAAGCAAAGTTGAGTCCTCTTCGCGCTGGGATGAGCTCATCCCAGCGCGAGGGGGACCCAGCGTTTTTTTTGCAAGGATTCCCCCTCTTGCTTCTGAAGCCAAAAAGGTAGGGAGAAATGCACTTTCTCCGTGCCTTTTTGGCTTCAGAAGCAAGGGGGGGAATCCTTGCAAGCAACCATGGGTCCTCTTCGGGCTGGGATGAGCTCATCCCAGCGGAAAGAGGACTCAACTTTGCTTGCAAGGAGGGAGACGATTCCTCTCTGGCCGCGGGCTTGCTTCTCCTTTGGAAAAGCAAGCCAGCCAGGCAGGGAGGAATCGTCTCCCTCCTTGCAAGCAAAGTTGAGTCCTCTTCACGCTGGGATGAGCTCATCCCAGCGCGAGGGGGACCCAGCGTTTTTTTGCAAGGATTCCCCAGCTTGCTTCTGAAGCCAAAAAGGTAGGGAGAAATGCACTTTCTCCGTGCCTTTTTGGCTTCAGAAGCAAGGGGGGAATCCTTGCAAGCAACCATGGGTCCTCTTCGGGCTGGGATGAGCTCATCCCAGCGCGAGGGGGACCCAGCGTTGTTTGCAAGGATTCCCCGGCTTGCTTCTGAAGCCAAAAAGGTAGGGAGAAAACGCGGGAAGTTCGAACTTCCCGCATTTTCTCACTGCCTTTTTGGCTTCAGATAGCTCCGAAGCCACCCATTGTGGCGGTGGGGACCCCCAGGGAGGTCTCCCTGGGAGACCTCCCTGGGGGTCCTCGCCGCCAGGATCGGTGCCTTCAGAGGTTTCAAAGGGCTTTCCCCGACATTGGAGGAAGCCCTTTGAAAGCTCCAAAGGCAGCGGAGGGCCGGGTGGCTAGAGCAGGCCGAGGCCCTGGCCGCTCGCCCCCGGTCACACAGAACCAGCGGAGGGCCGGGGCTAGAGCAGGCCGGGGCCCTGGTCGCTCGCCCCCCGCCGCACGGAGCCAGCAGAGCGCCGGGAGGCTTCGGACGGTAAGTCCTTTTTAAAAAATTTTCTGTGTGGGTTTTGGAGGGTGGGGGGTTATGTTTGTGGTTTGTGTGTGTGTGTGTGTGTGTGTGTGTGTGTGTGTTTTCGCGGCATTTTCGCCGCGAGCACTCCGGCTGTGTAAAAATGGGGGCTTTGGTCTCCCAAAGGCCCCATTTTCACACAGCTGATCGGCGGTTCCAAAATGGCCACCGCAACCATTTCTGCTGCCCTCGCTTACCGAGGGCAGCGAAAATGGCGGCGCTATGGAGGAACATCGCAGAACGGTGAGTTTAGGGCCCTATAGGAACGTATTAAACTCAGTTTAATGCGTTTCTATGGGGTTTTCCGTTCTGTTTAGCGATGTTTCCACATAGCGACGATTAATCCGGAACGGATTAACGTCGCTATGCGGGGCACCACTGTATCTCAATTACCTTGAAATCCCTATTAGGGCCATTACAAGTTGCTTCCGACTAGTCAACATAAAATAACAACACTTATGAATTTTATTTAGTTACTTGAAAAAAGGATAGGTAAAAGGAATCTGTACAAGACAGGTAGACAAAGTGTGGTCCAAGCCATAGGTTGATTGTATGGCTCCTGGCTGTTCCCCTTTCAAAAGAATGGTGTAAATTGTTTTCCAGTACAGTGGTGCCTCATTAGACAGTTACACCGCATGACAGTTTTTTCCCTAGACACTGGCTTTTTGTGATCGCTATAGCGATTTGCAAAACAATGATTCCTATGGGGGAATTTCACTGGACAATGTTTGGTCCCTGCTTCGCAAACCGATTTTCACTAGATGACGATTTTGACAGCTCCCTCCGCGCTTGCAAACAGGTGTTTTTGGGACCTACGCTTGGCAAGACAGTGATGTAAGCAGCTAATTGGCGGTTCGCAAAGCAGCTTTCCTATGGTCGATCTTCGCTAGACAACGACAATTCTTCCCCATTGAAACGTATTAAACAGGTTTCAATGCATTCCAATGGAGAAATGCTTTTCGCTAGACAATGATTTCGCTAAACAGCGATTTCAGTGGAACGGATTATCATTGTCTAGCGAGGCACCACTGTATCTGTTCCTGAAAGCCTTCAAAAACGGATCTGAAGTAACATTCAATTTTGAAATAAGGTTAGTGTTGCTCATTTTTTGAGGGTTGTATGGTTCATGCTTTTGAAATTTCTCACCTCTCTTTTATGACAACAGCTGTTAATAGTGGCACACAGCAGCTTCGCCTTGGTCCCCTCCAGATGTGTGGGGCTACAATTCACAACATCCCCAGCCACCACTGCAAATGTACCATGGAGGTATCACAGCATCCTGCTGAAAGATTACTTAAAAGGTTATACTAATCTATGAAGGTTTAGATGAAATAGAACTAATAGAACTACATTATTTTTAGAATTTCAGCACAGAATGTGTATTTTGATACTCTGGCTTGTGTCTTGTACAACATAAAATAATCTTGTACACATCTGTGAGCATAATATCATTTCTCTTAAGTCTAATTTGGGTAATAGTTTTATTTTTCATTTATCAGCTATTTTTGAAGTTATCAAAACAAATGTAATGTGTTTTGCCATTCATGCGAGCATTGCAGCTAATTAGCTTTAGTTAACTAAAGCATATCCTTTGAAAAATTAAGGACAAATTTTCTTTGCCCTCTGAAGAATTGTCCATTATTTACATTGCTAATATTAATATTCCTGCCGTCTTTTAATTGTGAGTTGGTGGTGTCATCAGAGACCATCCAGTAACAAACAACTCTGATTGCTACCAAAACAAGAGACTTTTAAAGGTTTGTTGTTTTTTAATCAGGTTGAAATAAGTGGTGGTAAGCCCAATATTACAGTAATTTCTGATCATATGCAGGCTGAAAGGCTTTGGAATAGCACATCACTCTCTGGGGCTATCTTCTTTACATGAATATTGTAAACATAAAAAACTTTATAAATATATTATTATTTTTTTAAAAAAACGAACAAACAGCAAAACAACACCAATAATAGAAACAAGCCCAGACTGGATAATTCAGAATATACACCCTTGAGTTGCATTCACCAAAACTGTACCAGAGCAGTAGTTGATTGCAGGAAAAATGAAGTAGTGCAAATGTCTCTTTAAAGCAAAATGGGTGGGAACACAGTCCCAGATATCTTTATCACTCAAGGGAGAAGATACACAGCAGATAGTAAACAGCTCCATGTGTGCAATCTTTCAGGCCCTAATCCAAGGTGATAAGGGCCTATATCATCCTCCAGGGGAATATCAGTTCTTGCCCTTTCCATCTCTCTCTCTCTTTCTAAACTGTAATTTAGAATCACAGTCCCCATCCTAAGATTTCTCCACCCACTAGGTTGAACCAAATAGTCCATAGAAGTTGCAATAATAACATAACTTCCCTTAATGCATTCTACCAGTTCAGTAAACTTTGATATTTTCTGATTTGGGGAAACAGCCAGGATGAGATCAATTTTCCAGGTAAGGCATATCAACTGACTGTCATATAAGAGAGTCTCTTCAGTAGAAGGAGTGCCTGAGCATCACTTGATAATACAGCAAACTCATTAAGCCATTTGTTTTCAAAATCTGATCAGTCTTGTACTGAATAGCACCCACCTTAGTGTTGTGTGCATGCAAAAAAATAAAAAGCATGCAGGAAGTACTAATATTGCAACTCAAAATGCATGTATCAATGGAAAACATTTTTTTTTTTAGTTTAAACTGTTTTCTCCAGTGTGGTCAGATGATTTCTCCCCTTGAGCAAGGTAAAACTCAGAAAAAGGTGCAAATTTTTTCCCTTTTAAACCAAACAAGCACAAAGTTACATAGACTGCATGACAATCTAAACTGGGTCAAATCTACATGCACATCCCTTAACAGACAGTTTGTGCTTAGATAGCATCAATCACCTATTTGAGGAGTTGCAGATGGGTGAATCTAGACTTCTCCTTCAAAGCACAAGTGCTGTCAAAGCTGAAAACACTGACTCTCTTGAGCAGGTGTAGTTTGGGCACAGGTTGACTCAAGACAGATATTAGCAATGGGAAAGCATTTATGTTGGACACATCGGAACCCATAATGGGATTTGGTTGCACAGACTCCATTAATTTTGAGAGCAGAAATCCAAATCCCTATTGCCGAGCTTATTTTTCTTCTCTGTGTTCACAAAGCTGAATAAAGTAAAGTTTCTAGGACATGATAGTTCCATATCAAAATAAGTCTTGTGTAAGTTAAATTCACCAGAGGCTAAAAATTTCATGATGGAAGAGGGCATGTACTGGGGAATCTTTAACAAGATCACTGAAAAGATTACCGGTTCAATAATGGAGATTTTATCGTAACTCCTTTGAGAAATGGAAGACATCAAGGGACTGAAGAGAAGAAAATATAACCCTGGCCTGAAAGAAAGGGGATTGGAAAAAGAACTAGGAATTAATAGACCAGTATGTCTGACCTTAGTGTAGGCAAGATTCTAGAAGCATTAATAAAGGATGAGATCACAAAACATCTGGAGAAATCAACTAGCTAGAATAAAAGGTGAATCCTGCCTGACAAATAGGATGGAATTATTTCTCTTTTTTAAAGGGAGATAATGTACATGGCAGACATGGATAACACATTGGACACTTAAATCTATTACATTTGAAAATGCTCGTTTTGAAAGGAAGCAATGTGTATGAGATGTGACCCGTTTGTAATAGTAGTGTTGAAGAAGGCGGACAAAATAATAAAAAGGAGCAGTAGAAAATATATCCTAATCATACCTTATTTAGAGATTCTGCTAGAAGAAGAGGCTGTACAGGTACAGTGTCCACATTGTTTCAAATCTAAAACACTGAAAATAAGAGCCAGTGTGCGGAAAGGTTTTCCCTATCCCATGGGTAACTCCTATGTTCTGTCATTAACATCATTCAATTGTTACAAAAGTTAATGGGCCATGTTGACGGTAACTGGATAGAAGTCCAAGACTTTTCCCCTTCCCAAAGACACGTAAACTCATCTGACTTTCAGATAGTTCAGTGGCTTAGGTCTTTGGCTATGGAACCAGAGGTTGGGAGTTTAATTCCCCACTATGCCTCCTTGAGAGGGGCTGGACTCAATGATCCATAGGGTTCTTTCCAGCCCTGCAGTTCAAAGGTTGTGGTGGTGGTGGTGGTGATGATGATGTCGTCTATTGGATTAGAGAAAAGTAGAGATGACCAGGGTCTCTGGGCAGGGCTAAGGAAGACTCCTGCCTGAAACCAGGAGACCACTGCTGGTTGAAACAGATCATGCTGGACTTAATGAATGAATCTTATGAAGTCAGATGGATAGCCCAGTGGTTTAGGTGTCTGGCAGTGGACCCAGAGGTTGTGAGTTCGATTCCCCACTGTGTATCCTACAAGTAGAGCCAGCCTGTGTAGCCTTGGGCAAGATACACAGTCCCAGAGTGCCCCAAGAAGAAAGGAGTGGTAAATCATTTCTAACTATTCTCTACCTGAAAACCCCTGAAAAGTGTCACCATAAGTCAAAAGTGACTTTACAGTACATGATGATGATGATGAGGAGGAGGAGGCATGTTCTTGTGTTTCTAAGTCCTCTGGAGATCAATGACAATTGCATCTATATTCTATGGACAGAATATGCGATTAGTCCTGATTGATTTATCCCACTTGATCTGAAAGAGATTCATCTATACCTAGTAATAGTCAAACTTGTCACTGCACCAATGGGAGCCTCCAGTGCCCCTGCAGTCCTCTCATCCCTTTAACGGCAGGGACTGTTTTGTTTGACTTCCAAACTAGGCACGTAGAAGAGCACTGCATACTGTGGAACTTTTGCATGAGATTAATGTACCCATTGAAAATACTTCAAACATTGGCATTTTAATAGAAAACTACAGTTCCTTGCAAACACATGCCGCAGTCAATTTGATGGAATTTCTGAACCATATTAAGGATCCAAATAAAATCTGCTTTTGCAGTTTATATCTGGAAAATGAGTTATCTTCCTACATAGTTTTTTAAAACAAACAAACAAACAAAAAAAAAAAACACCACCACCCGAAGTGCCCTGGAGAAACTATCCATGTTTGCATGGGACACCATGTCAGCCGCTAAAGGCAGAAATGACATTTCACATGTTATTCCAGACAAGATAGAAGGACTGAGTGGAACAAATGGCTCACAACTTCCTGACTATGTAAGAAGTTAAAAAAAAAACACGTTCATTGAACTGACATTTGTACAACAAAGAGCAGGAAACTGTCACGGATCTGACAAATAAACATAAAATGATTTCCAGCTTGTGCTAATACGCATAGTTGAAACAGCAGAAGCAGAAAACAAGTGCTGGAAAAATATTGAATTATTCTAGCATCTTGTAAAGTACTTATCAGGACACATTTAGGTTAACATAGCCTATTGAGATCACTATCTCACAGAACAGACATCTGACTAACAATAATAATTGTGTGTCATCAAGTTGATTTTGACATATGGCGACCCTTTCCAGGGTTTTTGAGATGAGTGCTCAGAAATAGTTTGCCATTCTCTCCTTCTGGGGGTGCCCTAGGGCTATGCAATGCCCATGGCTACACAGCCTGGGTCTTTTCCTAGAAAGTACAGTAGAGAGTCAAACTGCCTACCTCTGGCTCTGCAATCAGCAGCCTAAACCGCAGAGCTATCCAGGGAGCTAAATATCCCATTACCAAGGCTTTATCCATAGGATGTTAGAGAGGAAATACTTCCTTGATGCTTTTGGAAAAGGTAGCAAGAGCCAATGGAACCAGAACACTGTGTGTCCCACACAACTTCACCAAAGTAATAACCATAACATTGGGGCAGCCATGCCTCTCCATCAGTAAGTGGTGATCTTATGTGGCCATATATTACTCCATGACAATCTGTTGAATATACAGATCACTGTCCTTTGAGGAAAATATCTCCATCCATTCCCCAACATGGTTTCTGGTTGTCTATGGAGGTCAGCATATTTTTTTTCCTTACATTTAGCTTTATTTAAGGATTAAAATACAAGCATACTCACCATCCAAGGAGGGGGACAGCTCTGGGCGCATCCCTTCCATTGGTGAAGCATGATAAAACCACATGGAAGCCTAGTGAAAAAAGTAAACAGGGGAGGGGGAATGACCCATGGCTGTCAGATGTTTTGAAATCCACTTTTTAGACCATCTTGGACGGATGAAAAGTTCTGTGGAACTTGAATGCTCACCTGATTGGTAACATTTTAGTGAGACAACACGGGCATTTTCCAACTCAGAACTTTGCTTCCATGTTAGATCACACAGCTACTTTTTGCATCTATACATGAAGAACATACCCTTAGCACTAGGAGAAGATGGAAAAACATCTGGTAGAAACACTACCTCCCTTATTTGCTTTAGTTAAGTGGAACTGACTTATAGCAACTCTAATGAGGCTTTCAAAGTGAGAAGTGGCTTTACCAGTGGTACAAACCACCACCACCCCATGGGTTTCAATGGGCAAGTAGAGACCCCTCCTCCAGAGTCTTAGTCCATCACTCTATCCACATCCTTTACAATGCATTATTTACCATAACCTATGGCTTATGATAATAGGAGACCAAAATATTTTAATTAAGTATTGATTATGGGTCAGTAGTTAATGAGTGAGGTCAAACACTTGAGAATGGACTCTGTTAGGGTTTTGGCAACAGTAGAATACGCAGAGTTATTGAAGACACTTTACCAGTTCTTCTTTGTTGCAAGACAGTTGTATTTACACATATTTACAGTTATATACAGGCAGGTATCTTAACAGCACAGCAGGAACTCTTTATACAAACTGGCAGCATGCGTGGCAGCAAGTGATAGTGGAGGAAGAGAGAGAAGCAAAAACACAGTCTACTTATATACATATACATGGCATATTTTGTCCAATCAGAAAACAGATGACTTCATGCTTTGCACCTGGTCTTCTCCTGGTTTCAAGTCATTACATCATGTCCAGAGTGATTCAGCACTCTCACATCTGTGCACAATGGCAGCTCGTTAATGAAACACATATACAGGTTCAGGCTTATAAAATTTCTATACTCTGACACCCCTCCTAATTTTTTATGCCTGAACATTACATAATCCCAACACATTTACACATTTCTCATGCTTCTGTGTTTCACTCTTTCTGTTTCAGCCATGTATTTACATGTGGTATTATCTTCCATTACCTTTTATTGCACCACTTGTTTCATTCAAAAACCATGTATTTTCTAACTTTCATTTAAACACACATTTGTTACCTGTAACCTCTGTGTTCTGTATGCAGCTTTATTTCTGTAAACACCTTGTGTTTTTCCATGTACTCCCTTTTCTCATCCAAGGCACCTAGCCATTTTCTCTTTTCAAAAACAGGAAGTTTCATAACTTCTTTGTAATTTCTGGGTTCTACATAAACATGACAGACTCTCACTCCATCCACTCCAAATCTCTTGGGTGGCACAGCCTTGTTTGTCCTTTCAGACCTTCTAGGACCTTGTGTTTCTGTCTCTGTCTCTGGCTCACTAATCTCACTAATGTGTTTTTCTTCGTGTTCTTCGTGTCCTTCATAATCTTCTTCATCTTCACCAGCAGAGGACTTCGTGTCTTGCTCATGTGTTTCTGTCTGTCTAAACTGACTTCTTCTTCTGTCATTCAATGGGATATATATTTGTGAATTTGCATGTACCTTGTCCCAGTTCTCTCCCTCATTGAAACTGGCAGCCCTGGAAATTACAATGTTTCTGTCACCATCCACAAATCTATACGTTTTTGATCCAGGCTCATAACCCAGGAACCTCATTTTCTTTGTTTTCGCTTTACCTTTTCTCCTTAGCTGCTTTGGCACATGTACCCAAGTGGTACATCCAAAAACTCTTAAGTGCTTTAAAGAAGGTTCCTTCCCAAATAACATGAAATATGGGGTCTGATCTATGGCGGATGACCAAATTCTGTTCACTAAAAAATTCGATGTCTTCAACGCCTCCGCCCAGAACCCATGATGCATCCCTGCGTCCGCTAGCAGTGCATCCTTCATTTCCTGGAGCACCCCATTTCTCCTTTCGGCCAAACCATTCTGAAATGGACTATATGGGCTTGTTTTTCTGTGTCTGATTCCTGTGCATTCTAGCCACCTTTGAAATTGTGTATTCATGAACTCTGAACCTCTGTCAGACTGCAATTGCGCCACCTGGTGGCCAAAGCGCCGTTCAACTGATTTCAGCCAATTCCTAAATGTCTGGAAGACCTCTGTTTTTGACTTCAGTGTAAAACAGAATGAAAAACGTGTATAATCATCCACAATCACCAGTGCATATTTTGCCCCTCCTAATGAGGGTGGAAATGGCCCTATCAGATCAGCATGTACCAACTCAAATGGCCTGCTTGTCTCTCTGACACTCTGACTCCCTTTCGGAGCCACATGCATTTTGCTCTGTTTACAAACTTGGCAATCCAAGTAATTTTTACAATCCTTTATGTTCACACCTCTAGCCATGTTCTGCATTCTCTGCACAGTTTTAAAATTTACATGACCCAGTCTCCTGTGTAGTAAGTGGATGCAACTGTCATGTTGGGGCTTGTTCTTATGTACCATGTGTGTGTCTCTATGTGCTCTGCCTTTTAACACATATAAACTGTCCCATTGCTTTGCTCTTGCAACTACTCTGTTGCAAGAGCAAAGCAATAGGACAGTTTATATGTGTTAATAGGGGAATTATACATTCCCCTTTTCCAAACATCACAGTAAACCCCTGTCTGTCAAGGGCTGAGACGCTTAAAATATGATAGTCAATTGTGGGTGTCAGTAAAACATTACTTATCTCTTCCTTCAGACTGGGAACATACACTTTCCCTTCTGCTTCAACGTCTGCTTTCTGTCCATTTGCCAGCGTCACGCTCCTCAGCTCCGTCTTTCCTAGAAAAAAAAAAACATCTCTACATCATTAGTGAGGTGATTTACGGCTCCCGAGTCTATCAACCACTCAGCTGTGCTTGCGACCTTGGACGCCTTATCTCTTGTTTTGGTAACAAGAGAAATGCCACTCTTGCTGCTTTCAAAGTGTCTGTAATCTGCTGCTTCTCTGCTGTTTGGAAACGTCTCTCCTTTCAAACAGCCTTGTTTCTCTTCACAGTTTTTCAAAAGATGACTCCTGGATCCACATCGAAAGCAGGCTTTGATCATCTTGGCACGCCCACACTGCTCTCTGTCTGTGCCGGCATCCTTTTTTTCATGCTGCCTTCTGGAATCTGTCTCCGTCTCTCCTGGTCAGCTCCCATGTGGCTTCCTTCAACAGTTTGTAATCTCTCCTTCCAGTGTTCCTCCTGCTGCAAAATTCTGCTTGTAACATACTCAAGAGTTAGTTGTGTATCAGGCAGACTTTCCAAACTTGTAATAAGCATACTAAATTCTGGAGATAAACTACTCAAAATCAAATAGACCTTCTGCTCCTCTGGGAAAATAACATTCATTAACTGCAGTTCATTGAACAGTCCCTTCATGGTTTGTAGATGCTTTGAGGCACTCTCCCCAGACTTCATCTGACACTTATACAGCCTTCTGGTTAGGGAAATCTTGGTGCCTGCTGTTTCTCTCAAGTAAATGCCTCTCAATCTGTCCCAGACTGCCTTGGCTGTGGCCAGTCCTTGCACATGCACTAACTGTTCATCTTCAAGGGACAAAATAAGGGTACTCAGAGCCCTCTCATGCTCTTCCTCTTGCTCCTCTGTTAATTGGGCTGGAGGATGACTCACATATGACCACAGAGATTCTCTTCATAATAGCATTTCTGCTTTCACTGCCCATGTTCTATAGTTTTTGTCATTCAGCCTGTTTATTGCTAATCCTCCAATGCTTCCTGTGCTGTATGCCATCCTGCCTTCTCTAGCAGTTCTCTGTTTCCTTTCCCCTCCTGGGCTAACAGACGAACTGTCTTCTCCCAAATCTTCTATATCACTGCCACTTTCTCTCTCTTCTTTCATTTAAATACTTCACCCATGTTACTCACGTGACTTTATCTGGCTTGCGCAGCACACGTTGCTGGGCACATGACCTCTGTTAGGGTTTTGGCAACAGTTGAATACGCAGAGTTATTGAAGACACTTTACCAGTTCTTCTTTGTTGCAAGACAGTTGTATTTACACGTATTTACAGTTATATACAGGCAGGTATCTTAACAGCACAGCAGGAACTCTTTATACAAACTGGCAGCATGCGTGGCAGCAAGTGATAGTGGAGGAAGAGAGAGAAGCAAAGACACAGTCTACTTATATATATATACATGGCATATTTTGTCCAATCAGAAAACAGATGACTTCATGCTTTGCACCTGGTCTTCTCCTGGTTTCAAGTCATTACATCATGTCCAGAGTGATTCAGCACTCTCACATCTGTGCACAATGGCAGCTCATTAATGAAACACATATACAGGTTCAGGCTTATAAAATTTCTATACTCTGACAGACTCCACTTAATTTCTATTAGGCTTGACAATAACTCCTATAAGGACTGTGTTCCTTGCTTCTCATCTCCCAGAATTCTTTCACAACAACATATAGAGCTGGATTATTTCCTGAGCATGGGAAAATTCTTAAAATAATGAGCATAAATCAAAGAACCCTTCTTTGAAGGATCTTTTTAAAAAACTTCCAAGCAAAATAAAAAAAATATGTAATGCATTCTCAATAATGAACTGAATTCCTCTGGAAGTTATTGCTGTTCCAAATAAATAAATAAATCACTCTAGTTGTAGACCAACTCAATAAACAAAGCTGTACTTTTTTAAAAAAAAAACTAGAAGGACAAAAGCTTATTCAAAATAATATCTGGGGGGAAAAAAGAAATGCTACATATTTTTGTCCAGTAGGAAACACATTGATAATCAATTTACCAAACCACATGCAGAAAAACTGAAATACCTCACCTCTTTCATGTCTACTGACACTGCTGATATGATATGGGAGAATAGGCATGCAAAAATCCATTCTCTACGTGTAACTCTCTCTTTAAAAAAAAGATTATGAACAAATCATCTTTACTCTCTTTTCACTGGAATGATTCAAAACCCACTCACTGCACCTGGCTTCGATTGCAATTCAATAGTGCAGATTAAATTTAAAAAAAAAAGACTAGCTTGAATCTTTCTATCCAAAATTCAGTTCAGGAAATTCAATCATTCAACTAAAAGAGGTGTTTCAAGTAATTGTTAAGGAAATATATCTTCATGTACTTTGGCATTTTGGGTTTATTGCCTGTGGTTTGTGGCTCCAACTGAGTTGAAGGGAGCACAAGATATTTATGATGAACTTTCTTCATCCCATCCCATGCCATATGCTAGTTCCTTTGCTGAGACATCATAAATGGCCTTGAATGGGGAAGAGATGGGGAGGATGGCTAGCAGCTGTGAACTATGGCCAGCATCCAGCATTCTCGTGCTGCTGGCATGGATGACTTTGCAGTCAGAGAGACCTAGTTCCAGATTACTTGCATGATGGGAACTCAAGGAAGTTTTCCAGTTTCCTAACTTAGCCAATAGCATGCCTAGGGACAATATGAATAAAAGCACTTCACTCACACAGCAAGAAAAAACACGGGGACTCAGCTAACTTGTTTCTTTTTCTGTGGATATTGCAGTGAATTTAGGCCTTAATGTTCTGGAATGCAGCATTAGCCTCTATGCGGTAATGATCAGTATCTAGCCAGTATCCCATTGTGTGCCTGCTAAGCAGAAAAGTCCTGCCAGCACAGTAAAAGGGATCCTATTATTTCTGCAAGCAGAGAGTGGGTTTCCCTCATGGAGATCCTCACCTGTGGAAACAGTGCCATTCCATGTTACTAAACTAGCAGAATTTTCTCCTCAATCAAATCTCAGCAGCCAAATGTCTTCAGCTCAAGTCTTCAGCCAAAAAATTAAACGACCACCTATTATTTCTCAGCCTAAAATTTCCCCGCTGTAATACAAAGGTGATTTAGGTGGTGACTACATTGGCTTTTTACCCTGCTGTTTATGCCAGATTAACCATGGATGAAATCAGATTAAAAACTGGTGACTACATGACATACAGTTCAGTGTGGGACAGACTGGTAGGGAATCATCTCTTTTCAGTGGAGAATCATCTTTTTTAATCAGTGAACAGGGTGATTTAATTTTGCTCCAATTCACTGGCACCCATTTTCTCCACTTTCTGCCCCATGTGATCACTTGATCCAATGCAAAGGAGATCTTGTGGGGGTGACACTTCTCCTCAACCAAGCACCTGTTGTCTTCAAATAGTTTATTTTTTTAAAAAAACAAAAAAGCTTTCAATTTAGTATGGATTCAGGTAAGCGCTATGTCACTTTGAGGTAGAGGAGAGGAGAAAGGAAAGAATTGTCCTAATCAAAATTGCCAATTGGCACTTTGTCAGACCAAAACCAGCATCTGCTGTTAAAGCACCAGACAAACATATTTGACAACTTTCTTTGACTCTGCTGACTCCTGCAACACAATAACTGTTGTTCGGATGGCTACAGCAATTTCACTTGCAATGATACAGTCTGAAAAACTGTGGATCAAAGTGTATTTTGCCTGCTGTGTTGTACCCTTAAAAAACAACAACACTTATTCAGTTGTTGTAAAGAGTGTTGAGAGTGGTTGGCAACTTACTGGAGTTCATATAAGATTTATATAACTTGTGCATCTGATTATGGCTAATTGAAAAGATATATGACCAGGCACTAAAATGAGAGGTACCCCATGACCTCTCATGGGGTAAGGTTGCATTAAGCAAACCTTACACAAATGGCAACATGATTTTGGTCAATATATAAAAAGTGTTTTTAATACTGTAGTGTTCTAAATATCCTTCCTTCCGAACAAAGCAAGAGGACATCTCTTTAAAACAGCACTTCAGGCAGAGGACAGCTAAACAGCAATACTTGCAGGAGTTACTACACACCCAAAACGTGCAGAGATTAAAACAGCCTTATCAAACACAATTGCCTGTTTTTTTTAAAACAACTTCAAATAATTTTAAAAGTCTTTGATTAGACCTGAAAGATACTAGAGTAAGCATCACGAGAATTTCTCTGTGGGAGGCATTCTGCAAACAAGGGGCCACTGCTGAGAGATAACCATGTTATACTTCAGTGCATGGGTCACATTTATAAACTGAATTAGTATTAGTGTGAACGTCAGCAAGGTTCATAGAGTTTTTGTCATTTTTGTTTGTGATTCTACAACTATAATTTTAAAGTTATTTATTTATTAAATTTATACCCCGCCCATGTAGACCAAAGTCTACTCTGGGTGGCTAACACTAATAGATAAAATAAAAACAATATAATAAAATAAAAAACAGCAGTAGTAATATACTGTAGTTTAAGATGGGGAAAATATTCAAGTGATTACAGGAGGGAAAGCCTGCCTAAAGAGCCAGGTCTTAAGTTTGCTCATAAAAACACCCAGTGAGGGAGCCAGACAGATATCTGGGGGCAGACTGTTCCAAGGTGAGGGGCCATTGCCAAGAAGGCCCGGTTTCTTGTTTTTTCTCTCCGGGCCTCCCTCAGCGTTAGGCCCCTCAGCCGCCCTTCCTGGCTAGAATGAGTGATTCCAGTAGATCTAGGTGGGAGGAAGTGTTCCACTAGATAACGAGGTCCTAAACCATTTAGGGCTTTATATGTCATCATTAACACTTTGAAATCAATGCGGAAATGAACGGGCAGCAAATACAAGGCAGCTAGAGTGGGGAAAATATTTTCTCACCCCAGTGAGAAGTCTGGCCACCACATTCCGCATCATTTGAAGCTTCCACATCAGTCTCAAAGGTAGCCCCACGTAGAGTGTGTAACAATAGTCTAATTTCGAGACTACATGGACCAGAGTGGTGAGTGCTCCAACATCAAGATAGGGACATAGTTGGGCAATCTGCCACAGATGGAAATAGACAAAGTGGACCACTGATTCTACCTGGGTTTCCATGGTGAGCGCCAGATCTAGATGGACCCCCAAGCTGTGAAACTCACTCTTTGCAGTGAGAGTCACTCCGCCAAAAGAGAGGGAGTTTCCTAAATCACCCATGGAGGCGCTACCTACCCTCAGGACCTCCGTCTTGTCTGGATTCAGCTTCAGCCCATTCTCCTGCATCCATTGATGTACAGCCTCCAGGCAGCACCAAACGGATGGAACAGCTGAGTATCATCAGCGTATTGATGGCACGAAGCACCACACCCCCTGGTGACCCCACCCAGCAGCCTCATATAGATATTAAACAGCATTGGGGAGATAATTGACCCCTGCAGAACCCCACAATTGAGATTCTACGGGGGCAAAACATACTCCCCAAGCTGTACTCTCTGAGGACGGTCCTCCAAGAAGGATCAGAGTCAGACAAGCACCAGACCACCAATTCCCAACTCGGAGAGCCTCCCCAGGAGGATACCGTGGTCAACAGTATCTAAGGCAGCTGAGATATTGAGGAGGACCAACAAAGACATTTTGCCCCTGTTGGCCTCCCTCAGCAGATCATCAAACAGGTCGACCAATGCAATTTCCATACTGTGGCGCGGCCTGAAGCCCGACAGAAATGGATCCAGGGCATTGGTTTCATCCAAAAGAGCCTGGAGTTGGTCAGCCACCACCCTCTCTACCACTTTGCTGAGGAAAGAAACATTGGCAACGGGCTTATACTCGCCAAACTTGGTTTCTTCCTTATGGGCCTAATGAGTGTCTCCTTGAGGGCAAGGGGAACCTTGCCCTCCTGGAGAGACCCATTAATTATTGTCCTGACCCATTCTGTTGGCTGCTTTGATTAGCCAGGCCAGGCAAGGGTCAAGGGAGGAGGTGGTTCTACAACAGTGGTCACACACTTTGTCCACCATATCTGGTATCACAGGCTGAAAGAGATTGAGTCTCATCGGGCAAGGCGGAGTGCTGGACGTCTCTGCTCGATCTACTGTGTTCAAAATCGTGTAGGCTCCCAACTCTTCATGCTGCAATTTAAGGGGAGATCCTGTTCTGCAAGCAGTGAGTTGAAGGGAACATGAAAGGAAGATGGAAGAGCAAAAGAGATCCTGACCTAACACTCAGCCCTGCCTGCATCTGTCTAGAGACAGTGTAGTAGTTAAACTGTTGCTGGATGGGGCCTTGAGGGATTCATATTCTGTGCTGGGCTTCAAAAATCACTGAGTGATTTTGGGACAGTAGTTTTCTCTCTCACACACTGGCCTATCTCTCAGAGTTGTTATGAAGATAAAGTGGGTAGAAGGAGAGCCATATAATGGTTGTTGTGGGGTTTTCAGGCTCTTTGGCCATGTTCTGAAGGTTGTTCTTCCTAACATTTCGCCAGTCTCTGTGGCTGGCATCTTCAGAGGACAGCACTCTGTCCTCTGAAGGAGAACCATATATGTTGTCTTGATCTCACTGATGAGAGCCATATATGTTGTCTTGATCTCACTGAAAGCAAAGACAGGAAATAAACACAACAAATAATCTGTGGGGTGGTGGGGGATGAAATAAGAAGTGAATTGTTGATTTTAACGGGAATCTTTCTGGCTTAGATGTGCCCCCTGGAGCCTTCCTGCCCTAAAACCAGATGTAATGGTGGGAGAAATAACAGAGGGAAGGGCTAATACAAGCCATATATATATATCTTCTCCTCCCTCCCAGTGAAGGGAGGAGAAGAGATATATACACTGGTTGAGCTTACTGGAGAAAAGGCAGGATAAGAATATAATAAGTACTTAGGTATATTAATGAATTAATGAATTAACTGTGTAAAAGAACAGCATAAGTAGGTAGAAGAGGGCATGAATTTACTGTAATAATAAAGCACAACACAGTCCTTTTTTCTCACCATTTTATAGTTTTTTGTAGGGGGAAAGAATGCAGGTTTTGAATGTGTGGAATAGCACAGAGGTCTTCATTTCCTCTTCTCTTTCCTTCCTTGCTGGAAGATGATCTGACATCACTATGACTGTTGGGGCAGCTCTAGAAAGTACTGCTGGATTCCATGCAAACTTGTCTCCAAGGGTTTATCTTCACAGACAGTCAGTTATACTCCGGAATGCAGAGTATCATTTGACTGTAGGACCATAAAACTTAACTCAATATGTCCCAGATTTTCCTAGTTTCTGAAGAGGAGTATAAGACTTAACTGTTCCTCCTAGGCTTCGTTGCGCCATCAAGTTACTTTTGACTTATGCTGCCATCAAGTTACTTTTGACTTATGCTGATCCTAGGAGGCTTTTTGAGATACATGAGATGGTCAGCCAGTGAGCTTCCATGGCTGAGTGGGTCTCCTGAGTCTTAGTCTGGCATCATATCTATGACATTACACTGGCTTTCTCCTAGCTTTTAGCCAAAGCTAAGAAATAATGTGATTTGTAGGCACTGTGTCCCTCCAGTTCTTCCTCTTAAAGCAACAGTACACAACCATTAGAATAACCAAAAGAATGAATGCAATGCCCCCTTATAAGTGTCACTAGTCTCGAGATAGGGGTATTCGTATTTGTATGTGAATACCCCTGCAGAGGTGGACATAACGAGGGTCCAGCCTACTGGGGCCGGACTGTCCACTCACCTTCCACTGTTGCTCCAGAGCTCACAAGCTATTCTTCAACCTTGCTGCGAGGCTCATCCAGGGAGCGTGGAGCCCACAGCAACAGTGGAAGGTGAGTGGACAATCCGGCCCCAAGGGGCTGGACCCTCATTATGTCCACTTGTGTGAGGGTATTAGTATTCACATCCAAATACCCCCATCCTATCTCTGATACTGAGATAGGATTGGAGCTTTTAGTAGGGAGTGCAGCATTTTTTTATCATGTGTTTTGCATTTATACTTACTTTAATTTATTTAGATTTATACCCCGCTCCTCTAGACAAAGTCTACTCGGGGTGGCTTTATTTTGACTAGTTATGTTTTTAACAGCATCTTGTTGTTGTTTAGTCGTTAAGTCATGTCCGATTTTTCGTGACCCCATGGACCAGAGCACGCCAGGCCCTCCTGTCTTCCACTGCCTCTCAGAGTTGGGTCAAATTCATATTGGTAGCTTCCATGACACTGTCCAACCATCACGTCCTCTGTCGTCCCCTTCTCCTCTCACCTTCAACACATTCCCAACATCAGGGTCTTTTCCAGGGAGTCTTCTCTTCTCATGAGATGGCCAAAGTATTGGAGCCTCAGCTTCAGGATCTGTCCTTCCAGTGAGCACTAAGGGTTGATTTCCTTCAGAATTGATAGGTTTGTTCTCCTATCATAGCTTTGATTAATTAATTTGCTGTGATTTCAAATATATGCATTTTTAGCTATTGCATGCCGCCTTGAGTCCCTTCATTGGGAGAAAGGCAAGACATAAATAAAGTAGATGAATGTGAATCAATGAATGAACATTGAAAAGCAACAGCCACAAGTGTGTAGTCATCTAAGAAAGGGAGTAAGTCTTCAGTTTTTTGGGTTAACCTGAAGAATGCCCCCCCCCCATTTCTGTATATAGCAATAGTGAACAGGAAAAGGCCAACAGGGGAAGGGGAGATAGATTCTTTAAGTCAGAATTACTGTAGTATTTCTGTGGAAGTGCCTGTGATATTCATATGAATACCAAATGAATTCATTACAATCACTGCTCTTCCCCATGAATGCCAAATGAATGTATAATGACTGGACTCTTAAAGAGCTACATTTTAAAAAATAATGCCAGAAATAATGGGAAAATTAACCTCATTATATTTGTGAAGAGGTTATATTTAGACAAAGTATTTGAAGAGAGAGTCAAACAGCCTGTCATGGTTTCTGGCCAGGCCTTTGTTGATAGTATTGTGCATCTCTATTCCTCGTCTCCCCTCCCCCCCCATCTCTTCTGCGGGATTTATTCCATATGCTAAATGCTAATTAATATTTATGACGTTAGTATAACCACTCACTGGTAAATTCCAATGGTTCTTTATTTTCTCAGGGTACAACTAAAATAGCAATCTGGGTGTGGGGCCATCCCTACCACCAAGCAAAATGTGGCAGTTGCCTCAGACAGAGGAAATGACAGCAAATTGTGTAATTTGTTAGTGTGGCAATTTTGACTGGAAAGACATGGCAAATTAACTTGGATAGATTTGCAGGGAACAAGAAAATGGTCAGTGCTACTGTCTGCAGGATTCCCCCCCCCCTCAGAAGCCCTCTCATCTCACCTGCTGCCATGTGGCAACATTCGTGGAAGGGGAAGGGAAGAGGAGAAAGAGGAGGAGAAAGAGGAGGACAGCAATGCTATTTCTCCTCTAAGTGCCACCTACTCACTTAAACAGCACAGCTGCTCCTTGGCCAGCTATGTGGGAAA
Organism: Pogona vitticeps; assembly: GCF_051106095.1. NCBI lineage: Eukaryota > Metazoa > Chordata > Lepidosauria > Squamata > Agamidae > Pogona > Pogona vitticeps. Next base: position 75,330,733 of record NC_135785.1, read on the forward strand.
CGCCTGCTTTCAAAGTTTTCAGCAGCAAAGTATGTTGGAAGGGGTGACTGAAACACTGCTTTGGCTATCACTCCCAAAATGCTTTGGCCCTGAGGACCCCAACTCCCCAATATCCACATTATCTACATAGCCAGCCAAGAAGCAGCTGCACTATAGAGATGGAAGGCCATGATTCTGAAACAGCCAAACCGCTCATAATAGAGGCACATTGCCATGCAGAATGGTCACACATAAGACAGGCCAAGATGTTTTCAGCCCTCTGTATATGTTCCGAAGCCTAAACAACAGATGAAAACTAAGATAATTAGGAAGTGGGCAGTATGCCATTTGTTAAATGTATTTGATCTGAGTTTTCTTTGTGAAGACAGAGGTATTATAAAATAATACTAGGGGAACAACTCTGGGAGTGAAGATTAGGCAAAGAGTATGTGTCAGGAGAACAATGTGAATAAATGTACTGCAGCTCAGACCAGTTACTCCAAGTTGCTGCTGTTTACTTGATGCGATTGAAGAACAAAGTAAGCGGGTGAGAAGTTTCCCCATAGATTTAGCCAGAAACCCACTCAGGAAATCTTCAGTCCAAATTAAGAGAAGATTTTTTTAAAAAATGAATACAGAGAAACACAAAGAGGGAAAGAGAAAAAGCACAAAAGAGAAAATAAGCAAAACAATACAGTTTACTAATTTACACTAAGCTCTGGACAATTCACAGCATCTATAGCATCCTTGATTGGTTGGCAGAAGTAATTGGGAGCCAGCCTGAGAAAGAATTAAAAGAACTGATTCCATATATTTTAAAATTTTGGAAAAAATGGCTGTTCAGTTTAGCTGAGCAACCAGGTAAGTGGCATATCCACAATAATATCACTTTCTTATTTTTTGGACTGGGAGATGAAGCTAGAGAATTGTGAACAGCCTCAACTTGTGAAGCCAGGCTTTCCAGACAAATGGTTACTTGTTTGGGAAGATCTTGGGAAGCACCAAAAAGACTTGTGTCTTTTGGGGGCTTCCCAAGATCTTGTGGATGCTAGCAATCTGGCTGCTGCTTGGCTGAAGGATGCCCACAGCTTTACAAAAAATATTTTAAACATATTGTTAAAATGTCTTGGCATTGAATTTTCAGCCCGAAGGTTTACCACTTACATTCTTTAGAACAAAAGCTGTGACTCTATTGGCCCTTTTGAAGCTCACTGGCATGGTCTAAAGAGCATCACATTAGGTCAGGGGGAGGAGAAATATGCCATTTGGTGTGATCCTTGCACTCAAATGGCATACTGAACTCAAGAGACTCTATTTAGTGTGTCTCCTTCTCCTGTCAATTTCTGGTATTGTGAAGTGGCATGATAAGTGAACCACTTCAGGATATCGGCAGATTGAAAACAAATTGAACAGGGGCAGTGAATTTATTTTTTTTGCTCTGCTAGACCATTGCTGAGATGTTGATTCACTTAGCTTAGTAGTGCTAATCAAGAAACTGCCTGCAGCTGTGGTTTCAATGGGTCCCTCACAAAAAGGCAAAGGAAATATTTTTGAAATTTAGTCTAGTGAATGGTCTTGCACAGCCAAAAAATTAATTCTACTTCCCCTGCCCCTCTGCAGAGGTGCAGAGGAAGCGTTCAGTTTGTCAATATCCTGAAGTGGCTCCCTTGTTAAGCCAGTTCACAATTCAAAAAACTGAAGGAGAAGGACCCAAAAGGAGCTATGGCAGTTTTGACAGCTGAAAGGCTTGATTGTGGTCTATTCTCAGTGATCACACATGCTGGAAATGGACCAAGCTAGAGAGTACATACCCAGATCAGAACAGTAGAAGCCCTTGACAGGGGCTCAGAAGAGTGAAGGCTGGGGAGCTTCAAAGATGGATTGGTTAACTCTAGCAATCAGGTCATCTGATCCCGGGGGCGGGGGGGGGGGAGAACCTGAACCAATCTGTCCCCATAGTGCCCCAAACAGTGGGGCAAATGTCCATCTGATCAAGGCCTACTTTCACACAAAGTTCTGCTCTAGAATCTCTCCCTATTACCACAATGCCATTATATTTTTCTACCAGTCCCCATCCTATGGTTTTTTTAAAAATAGTAATAAACTTCTAAAATAAATTATGTATTGTCATGTCAGTTCTGGCTTACGGTAACTCTTTTCAGGGTGTTCAAGGTATAGACTACTCAGAAGTAGTTTCCAGTACCTTCTTCTGTTAGGCGTTCTGGGACCATGGAGCTTGTTGAAAGTTACACAGGCTGCCTCTTCTCTCATAAACCATAGTGGGTAATCGAACTCCCAACTGGAGTTCCCACTCCCTAAACTATCCAGAAAACTAGAATGTTTTGGCTGGCATAAACATTTGTGGAGTGCAGGCCTTCTTCATCAAACACACAGTGTAGGTGTCATGCGCCTGCCACAGTCTGCTGTAGTGCACAAAAAGTCTATGCCAAATAAAACGTACTAGTCTTCAACTATCTTTGTTACAGTTATTGCAAAACACAGCTGCCTAATGGAAATATCCTGTAATACTGAAACTAAGAGAAAAGAGAGTGATGAAACTAGAAAGCCAGATGATAAGAGCCCATATTCAGGAAGTCCTTGTGTGGACCTTGTGTAGAATTAGAGTGAGAGAAGTAGTACTGTTTGGAGAACCACTTCAAATCTGGCACTGGAGGGAACCAGCAGGCAGAGGGAACAACTCCCAGCCAGTCTGTGCATGATATTTTCGATATTAAATGTGCAGCCTCCATATTACTTGTGCACCTACTGAGCTGTGTTCGTCATCACCCTTCTGAATTCAAAACAGTGAGGACATATAGCAGCACATTTGGAAATAGTCAAAGGATTTCAGAGGACACTCACCAATACACCATAGGCATCTACTGGGTTCCAAAAGTAAAAATATAAAATAGAACATCTGGTGATGTCATTGGAGGATGTTGTCCAACTGATGTTGCAAAGTACCTCCATATCCTGCGAGCACTTCATTTGGCCCAATGTGCAGTGTTTCTTGTTGATGTTTCCATTTAGTCTAGTCAGGGTTTTTAAAACCGCTGGCAAGAATCCATGTAGTTTGTATTCAATCGCCTCCCTGAAATGAACATTGATTGATTTCCTGATTTATCCACGAAAGGAAACACAATGCAAATGGAAGTGAATTTGACTTCTGGGAAAGTTTTGAAAAGCTTGTTATGGGTTTACTGGAACTGTGGTGCTATGCTTGAAACGGGAGGTACTTTCGTGTGCCAGATTGGAGAGAGGCAAAAATAATTACAACTCAGTTTATTTATTCCAGGTTCGGGAGTGGATCTGTTTGCTTGCTTGTTTGCTTTGTTGTGCTTGGCCTGCAGCTGAACTTTTCCTTTCTGTACTCAGTCTGCAGCCAAACATGTAACCAAGTCCCTAATTGAGACACACGAAGCTCATAAGAGGCTTTAGACAAGATTCAGCTAGCCACAAAAGTCATTATCTCATTTTCATTTATTAACATGATATTTCCAGTGGATTAACAAGGGTTTCCCTTTTGTTGCTTGCGCTGTGACACTAGCCCTAAAGGGGCTGTTGCCTTTTCATCTCTCCAGTGGCTTTTTATTCACATTACATTACACTGAATGTTCAATTTAAAGGAATGAGCATTTATTCTATCTCTTGAAATATAATTTCCTATTGAAAGGGGGATTTACTTGGGGGAAAGTTTAGGATAGAGCAAGAGTTTGTATAAATGTTTATTTAATGATGCATGAGAGTCAACATTTTCTGTCCCTGATTGCCAAAATATTTCCTTTCAGCACAGACTTGGGGAAATTAAATAAGAAGTTGAGCCTTATCAGCACTTATATTCTAATACTTCTTTATTTGTAAGCATTTGTGGCTTGCCATTTCTCCATGGAGCACACAGCAGTATTTCATCTCTGTGTGCCTGAGAGAGAGCTACTTGCCCAAGGCCACCATGGAAATTTCCTTGCATGAGTATGGAATTGGAGCTCAGTGTAGCCTGTTTGCACATATCCCAGGCTGACATTCCCCCAAAACCCTTTCTCTATTACTTCTTTAACCTCTATCTCCCAATGTCACATTATCTTGCAGAATTCATACACAAATAAATAAATGTATTTATTTATTTGATATTTTATCACACCTTTCTCTCCTAATAGGGACCTAAGGGAGCATACACAAATCTAAAATAAATGATTAATTAAAACAAATAAATTAAAATGTAAAACTATAGCAGGCAAATAATTAGAAACATTATTTAAAGCTCTGATCTTAAAAGAAGTGGCCATCTCAGTTGCCTGCTAAGTCCCCAAAATCCTCTACAAACAAGGTTGGCGATTTGGCCCCTATTCATTTCACAGAACTGCAGCATCTACAGTGGCTGCTTTGGGGTACAGTGTGGAGGACATTAAAAAGGTGGGCCGATGGTCCTCCATCAGGTACCGTGGTTACGTAGACTGTTACCACAGTTGTAGGTGCTGGCATTTGGTTTTGCGTTCTTATTGTTTCAGGTTCAAGGAATTGGTTACCCCGAGTTTGAGTGTATTTATGCAGCCACAGCTATGTGTTCTGGGCAGTGAAGTATTTGGAGTGATCCAGTTGGGGTCATAACCTGGGCCTTGGTGTGGGGGTCATGTTGGAGTGGAGGGGACAGAGAGGCATGCTCTGGGATGGGTTCTTAGAGCTGGCATCCCCGGGTACTCTGGATGTGCCCCTTGACATTGTTTTAACCCACCTCAGTGGCAACGACTTGACCCAGCATGGGGACAAGACATTGATATTGCAGGTCATTGCAGGCCTGCACATATTTGCATTGTACTTTCCTGGAACATGCATAGTGTGGTTGGCAATCATACCTAGAATGGTATGGATGGCCAGATGCAACCCAGGTGCATCTATAAGGCCTGGAAGGGAGTTAACAGGAAAGTTGGCAGGACCATTAGGGCTCAAGGGGGTGTGTCAGTTATTTTGCATTCCAACATTAGAGTTAGTTGCCCTGACTTATACAGGGAAGACAGGGTGCACTTATCTGATCTAGGGTTAGATTGGTTCCTTTGTGACTTGCAAGGGAGCCTTAGGGCTGACATTTTCAGTCTGGTAGGGGGCTTGGGGCATACAGTGTAGCTCCTTTCTATGGTGGGTAGTGCAAAGCAGGATACAATCAGGGGATTTACTGAGGATACACCCAGCAGGGGCTAGACACCCCTCAAATCACAATTGCAGTAAGAGAGGTTCTGCTGAGGGGAGGGGAAAACAGGGGACCCCATGGGATGCAGTTCAATTTGGGTCCTGAGGCTAGGCTTTGGCCGGCTTCCGGCCCATAAGGCTGAGAGGGTGCTGAGCTGTCGAACAGTGCCCCTTTTGGTGCAGGATTCCACTGGGGAAATGTCTGGACCGGCCAAGTAAGATTGACAATGGTCTCAGACATCTTTTGCACTATGGCAGGCCCTCTTAAAATAGGGGAAGTTAAAGCGTTAATAAATTAATAAAGTTGTGGTCCTAGTTTAACCTACTTTATTGTGTCTCATCTCGTTATTCTGGGCTGGGCGGGCAATGACTATGGGGCCACTTTTCGGTCCCTGGAAATGCAGTCTGCTGAGACAACTCTTTCTCTGTGCCATTTTTTTTTCCAGTGAACCATGATGCTGAGCAGCATAGTGCATACTTTGGTTGTCCGCAGGTTGGTCCCACTCAGGAGGGACAACAGGAAATAGAAGCGTACATATGTCCTTGTGCTCATCCTTGCACAAATATTAACAACAATAGTGCTGCTGCTAACCTCCACTATGTTAGAATTCCCATGAGGCCAGCAAAAATATCCTACAATCCACCCAACACACTTTGAAAATATCTTGGATTACAAAAATTAGATTTGGCTTTGAATCTGAGACTTTGCCATGGCAAATCCTATGACTACTTAGGTGTTTTGAGTGGCTTCCTAGAGGGCTAAAACTTGTACATTCGTTTCTTTGTGTGCTTTCTTATAACGTTTTCTGGAGCTGGTGAAGTCTGGAGCATCAGTGCAGTGAAGAGACTGAAATGTTCTTATCTTACCTCCAGTTGTTTTCTGAAGGCAGTGATGTATGTGTGGGTGTATACATGTAACTGTGTGTCTGTACACTTCAAGAGTAGAATGTAAGCAGTTCTATCCAAGGTGGTATTTCCAGCTACCAGGGAGGCCAACATTCTCTTTTATGGCCTTCTACAGCCCCTGCAACTCTGTGTCTGCCAGATAGCATGGACTAAACTTCTTCATCTCCAGCCAGCATAGCTGGTGGCAATGCTGGTTAGAGCTGACGGATGTTGTAGTCTAACACATGCTAAGGATTTAAACTGAGGTGTGGGGGATGACAATATGGTGGGATCTGAAAATGGGCAGCATCCACCTGGAGGCATCCCAGGTGTTTTCTGGCTCCATGAGGATATGAGATTGCATCCCACAACTACTCTCAGACAGATGACAACAAGCATTTTACTTCCTCATCCAAGGAATCCGTGCAACTCTGAAAAGCGAAAATCTCCCCCACCCTTTTTCCTTCTTGAAGAAAAAGCTAATAGTGCTACTTATTCCACAGAGCCTGGGAGGCTGTAACATGCAGTAGGTTACACTAGATAAAATTAATCATTACAGACAGATCGCTTGACAGATTTTGTTTTACAGATTTTCAAAACAACACAGCCTGGGCTGATGCATTTTGGAATTCCTTCTGCTTTTCACATTCTAGAGGGTCCTTTGTGATTATTTTTTTCCACACTGAGGTTATGCTCTTGGGAAGCAGGGCTGTCTTGACCAATCTAGAATGCTTGACAACAACAGCCGAAGCTGCCTACAGGTTGACATGCATGCTGGTCGAATAACTGATCTAATCTCTCTGGTAATTTGGTGTCATATCTTGAATAATTTCTAAGGAAATCATTGGATGAGTCTTTAAGTAGGACATTCACTCTAGGGGAAAACCTAAGATCCTCTGTGTTATACATAAAGATCAATCAGTGCATAAAATGTATTCTCATGTCTTCATTTTACATGTTTCTCTAATATAACAGTGCTCTAATGAAGAAAAATGATGAAATCCATTGCCAAGCTGTGTTTTTACTGGAATTGGCTTTTGAATTACTCTTAAATCATAAAAGCTTATTTCACATTTTGTATAGCACTGTAAAGTTTTAAGTGATGCTCTGGACATCATATATTTTAAAACTGTTTCCTTATCTCTGTTGTTAATTATACATCATAAAATGTGGAAGATGTTTAAAGGTCTAATTTGCTTTTCTGTCTTGTTGCAGTTAGATTCTTCCTCTATTCAGTCTTCTTTCATCTCAGCTACTTGCAATCTTTCTTCATCTTTCCTTAAAGCCTCTTAACAATCCCAGAGATCTCAAAGTTGCAACATGCAAATAGTTTGGACATCTGTTATGAGTGTGTGCGTGTTCTGTGCCATCAAATTGCAACTGTGACCCAAATAGGGCATTTAAGGAAATGTGAGAGGTATTTAAGGAGTGGTTTTACCAGTTTAAATCCCCCAGTGAGTTTCCATTCCTAAGTAGAGATTTGAACCCTGTTCTCCAGAGTCCTAATATGTCACTCTATCTGTTACATTACACTGCACTGGGAATCCCCAGTCTGCTAAGTAGAGGTGGGAAAATTAGTAAGTTTCTTTGCTCTTTTTTTTCATTTGAATTTCTTAGAACTCAAGTTCATTCCATCCCAGTTGTCAAGCCATTTGTTAATTTTGAACAATTGTTTAAAAGTGAAGCGAAAGAAAATTCTCCCCATTTGCACAAGTCCAGTTCAAGATGCAATAACTGTGCGTGCAAATTATAGTTGTTTCAGGAGCATCTCAGAAAAAAACAACACATCACTGGCAACATCATTGAGGTTCAAAGCCAGACTGCATTCAGGTTTCTTCTCTTTAGGCAGTCAAAGCTTTGGAGCTGCATGGATGCATGGGTAGCTCTTAGACTGGTACAGGCTATCCAAGCCCTTCTCTTATTGAAATGCTTGTAAGATAAGGAATTACATTCTGACAAGAAACTATGATTATCTCATTGAATATTGAAAGTGAGGCCATAGCTGGGTGATGCCTCGAACTACAGGAATTTTATACTTTGAATTACAGGAGGTGCCCCTTGTTTTCCTGCATTCTGTCCCACTAGTCCAATCTCCCATTTCAAACTCACATGGGATTTTGGTTGCCAATAATGTGAACAAATGTTTCGATTTTGGAACCAATGAAAATGATATCCATTAAGATGTGGCATTGTTACAGAATAGATAGCCATGGAGCCTAATGTTTCTCCGACTCTGTGTTGTATACCCTTTTATAGCCAATTAAGGAGATGTTTTATTTCCCTCATTAAAAGTGCAGCTCATAGTCACCATGTTGAATCAATAAGTATGAGCTTGCACATCCTGCATGCAACCTTTCCTTGAGACACACTAGCATTTGTCATCTTTACAATAAAGCTTTCCATTTTTTTCTGATTAATATTTAACAGATGTACAATGACCTGAAAAACAAATACATGTGCGTGCACGTGCGTGCACACACACCCCACCTCTAAAGGCATTCAGTCTCAATGCAACTCATGCCTATCTATGGTGAAGTCACCCAACGTTATGGCCAGAATCTTGTTGGTTATTTATGCTGGTGTGTGCAATGACATAAATTGCAGCTGTGAATTGTTGCCATATGTATTCCTCAGCACACACCAGTTATGTAACTTAGTGTGCTACAAAGAATACAAGTGGTGGCTTCTTAACCTGTTGCAATTCAGCACTGTAATTTATGCTACTACATTTACACCACCATGGAGAACCAATAGAATTCTTCTGGCCTATATTATAGTTACCTTGCAGAGGACGAGATGCTTTCCCCCATATCAGATTATGAATTCTTAATTTCATCTCTTACCCCAGTTAGTTGATATAAGTAAATCTCACTCCATGATTCTGTGCAAACGCACACTCTTGGCATAGCTTCTGATCTCAGGATAGTCGAGCAAACAAAAAGTTCTTGTCTGAACAACATTTTCTCCACTGACTTCAGTGCTACAGCACTTCCACAAAAATAGCTGGGTAAATATGCAGTTCACCTTACCACTGAAATACAAGGGGGGAAAGCCCTTCTATTCAGGGTCTCACTTGGAACTTTGAGCTGTAGCCCTTTCTTGTACACCAATGAGCTTCTCTCTGAGGACACAGAACTTTGCACTGTTTGTGCCCAGACCTGAGAACAGATGAGACATCAGTTTGCAGTCAATGATGAGCCACAGATGAATGCTGAGGGATGATCTGAAAAATAATGGATCGCTGCCCTATTTAATGACATTATAATATAGTTTAGGCATTCTCCAGCATAAATAGTGGAGAGGACCTCTTGCAATTTCAATAAGCTAACACATGCACCTTGGGCTGAAGCCCAGGAACAGCTGCTTTTTTCTAGGAGGCCACATATATAAATGGTAATGCTTTTCTCTTTTCTTCCTGAGCCTATTAGTACTGGGTGGGACAGTTAGTCAAGCGTCAAGTGGACTTCTTAGCTGTGAATTATTTAGGTCTATAAACTTTAAGAACCCTCTCTTCGCCACCCCCATCATCAGCACCACTGTAAATTATTAGTATGCAAATGCACATCTATCTTCGGACTTTGGAAATGTTACTTTTCAGAGTACAATGTTCAGGATTCCCTAGTTAGCATTGCCAATGGCTGGTGCATTCTTGGAGCTGTGGGTCAACAAAGCAGTGTTCTGCAATCTCTCTGTATTCATTCAGAGCAAAATTCTGGTTCTTGGAGTGAAATCAGCCACCATTTTTTAAATGTTTCACACTGTATAGTCCACATTTTGCATCATATGATGCCTCCAAAGTACATTACATTTAATACAACAAGGGCATCTCTACGAATTTTTCCATTCCAAAGTATAAACAGCTCTAAGTGAGGGACCTCTAGCTCAAATGTACTGCCACCTCTTGAATGTGTTTGTGATTAGATGTGAAATCATACTTAATAACATGTCACAAAGTTGGGCAAGACCAAAGACGGACGTTATCTTGTGATGCTCAACAACCTTAAATCATTCCAGACAATCTTTTCCATTACAACTGAAATGAGAAGCCTGAGCCACAACCCAACTGAGATAATAGGACTACATTCAATGGAAATCAATTGGCTTAAGCACAAGTATTAGGCTGTAAGACTTTCAACTTAAAATCTCTGTTCTTTCATACATTAAATTACAGACAAAGCTAACAAAATTCATATTATTAGTCACGGTAAAAATATTAAATTTCATGGTTTGTCTCAGATTAGCAGGGAATAAGGAGTCAAATGGCAAGTTGTGCAAGTAATTTAAACAAACGCTTGTCAGAATCTCATGTTTGATAAAGAATATCATAAGCGACTATGAAGTGGCACTGCTCACAAACAGAAAACACTAGCTTGGGGAAAAGCTAATATGAGTGAAAGATTCTATACAACCAAATCACAATATGATATAAAAACAGTTCTTGAAGTAGCAAGATGGTATAGAATATGGTAAAAATTCAAAGCCAGACTAATGTGATCTATCAGCTGCATGTACTGTAATAAGAGCCTGATAAATCATTCTACTATTTTGAAAAAAATCATTTCAGGAGAAGGTGAGTGGAACTAGAAATGTGGTTTCCTCATTGCAAGCAGATCCTTTCCTTCTATAACATTTAGAATTGCATGTTTCAATTGGTTCTCATAACTAATGCTTTTTGCATGCCGTTCTGCATATTATATACCAAGAAGTGCTGTGGGATGTAGTCTGTGTCTCAGGAAAGCAGCCTCTTCCAAAGAGCATTACATTAGTTACAACCCATGATCCACCCACTAACCTTAAACTAGAGATAACAACTGAGGCGGGGGGGGGGGCATTTTTCTTTGCATAGCAAGATTCCACTGTCCAAGATTCCTCCCGCCCACCCCCAGCCCTGAGTAATCTGGAAATCTCACAGAAGTTCTCAGAGGTTTTAAGGTACTGTAATTTTTTTTTCTGGAAAAAAAATGTCATACTGTGTAGGTTTATTACAATTTCACACAGAGAAGTTAACTAGAGTAGACATTCTAAGACGTGCACAAGTGTTACAATTCCTACACAAAATGGCAGATTCCTGCAAAAAAAAATGGGCCAAAAAAGCAGGTAGGGGCAGGTATAGAAAGGAAAATGAGGCTGCACTCTTGTTTTTGTAGGAAGACGGGGAGTCTGACTGATGCAGGCATAAGTCTTGATGGTTAGTTTTGGCATAACAACATTTGGAAAAATGTTGTCAATATGCATCATGTCCCTACATCAAACCAGAATTTGATGCCCCACATTAGGACAAGGGCTATGTATAAGAATTTTGGTTCATTGCAAGCCAGGATCTCTGTCGCAAAGCTAATGTGCAATGGAAAAGGGGCTTCATAATCCATGGTTTATGAAAACAAGAATGAATATCCAACTGTGGTTACTATCCTTTCTAAGTTTGTATCAGTCAGCCCACTGGAATTTGGCACAGCACATTTCTGCCATGGGAGAATAGGGTTGGCAGCTCAGCAGAAAGACTCCCTGAGATGTTAGGGCCAAACCTGAAACCAGGAGGTAAGCCCTTATGATGTCATTGGAGAGGGCCTTCATTATGTCAGAGGATGCACAGATATCAGTTAGGAAAAGAGAGGTACATCTTCATTTGTCTTATCCTGACATGCAAGAATGATGCACTGAAACGTTTTACTTCTCAGCAGCAAGGATGTTGGGATATTTCCTGATGTCCTCAATAGAGTCCATTAAATGATGGTTAACAAAAATGCCGTGATAATTTTGTAATGCCCACATTTAATGCAAAATTATGCAAATTGTGCAAACTGTCCCACATTAGGACAATGGCTGTCTTGTTTAGGAACTGCATGTACCAGGTTTTTTACATTATTTGTATTTTTTCTCCCTCTCTCCCCAGCCCCCTTTCTGTGTGTATGCATGTTGTTTTTTTAAAAAATACTAGAGCCCCTTTAGGCAAATTATGTAGTTCTTCTCAGGGAGGAAGAGCTTTTTGTCTCAATCTTGGCTGGAAGCAAGACATTTCCAGGGACTTTAAATTCTTCATTGAATTGTCTTGGCATGATAAGACATCCTAAATCAATGAGAACAATGAATTTAGGAAGCATGTATTCCATCCCAAATTTTGAGGGAAATGGAATAGAATTTGTTTGCAGTCAGCTGGACAGGCACAAAGCACTCCTCTCCAGACCTTGCTTCAAGCACATGATGGGCCCAAGTAAATGCACCTGTTGTCTCTCTTTCCAGTCACATTCTTTGCTGGTTGTTGTTTAGTGAAGCAATGCTGAACAAGCACAACATAGATCCCAACAATGTTGCATTGAGCCAGCTAGCAAAGGGTGCACATGGATGTCCAGGCATTAAAGGTCTCTTTCTTTCTCTCTCTCTCTCTCTCTCTCTCACACACACACACACACACACACACACACACACACACACACGCATGCACGCACGCATGCGTGCATGCACGCACACACACACACACTCTTTCTACTCTACCAGTACTGCTATGTTTTCTTGCTTGGAGACCCAGAGATGCATAGAAGTTCCCTGAGACTTTTGGCTTGTGCTCTGAGACCTGGCAAACCTATAACAGAAAAGACAGAAAAGACCATTATACTGAAAAGACAGAAAAAGCAGAAAACATCATTATAGTTCAAATTTTGAAAAAAAAATGATACTGGTGTATTACTTCTCCAAGTTATGTCTGTTGGCAATTTATACATATCTTTGTCTGATCCCAATAACACAGTGGCTCTCAACCTTGGGCAACCCAGGTGTTCTTGGACTGTACTTCTCAGAAGCCTTTCCCACCAGCTGTGCTGACCAATGTTTCTGGGAGTTGTAAACCAAGAACACCTGGATTACCCAATAATGGGAACTCCTGAAATAACATTGAAGCAATCTTTGTTTTGAACTGAACAAATTTGCTCAGGAAAGATTACACAGGTTAGTTGGCTCCACGAATACAGTCTTTAGTGCCTTCAGTAAATCTACATTTCCTTTAACACAATTTTCATAAAATTCATAGTGAGTGAAACAGCAGCTAAGGGAAAGTAAAACAAAATTCATGGTTTAGATCGCTTATCATGAAGATTCACCATGACCATCCTAATTTTTATGCAACTTAACCTGGGAGGTTTTTATTGTGAACAAATACATACACTACACACTGAGCAACAAGTGATTGTTCAGGCAGCTCACTTTTCCTTTTTCAGCAGGCAATTGGAAGGCTGTGGCTAACAGCAGAGTTAAGAGGTTCGGAATATTTGATTTGCTTTTCTCACAATATTTTCCACTCAGTCTGAGCCAGGATGGAGAAGAAATGTCTCCAGGGACCTTGTTCTCATGAAATTCCCAGCAACGAAAAGGACTGAGCAAGTTTTGATAAGCTTTGGATATGCCTCTGGTTGAAAGACTCGCCGAGAAGCTGTAAGCATAAGGTTTGCTCATCACTATCCATAATGCTGATTCAGTTCAGTGGCAGATCCAGCTGTAGGATAAAACTGGAAATGATTAGAGGAAGGCGTAGGATGTAGTTATGGAATCCAACTTTTGATTGAGGAGACAGTGTGAGAATTTCAGCTCATGGCTAAAGTTCATCTATGATATGACTAGAACTCACATTTTGCATACTGGTGTTAGTTTACACACCTGCTAGGAAGTATATTTATTTCAATGTATAGCAACTTTTGGATGTGGTATAGACTGCTTATTCCACACATATGCTTAAGCAGTGTTTTGTACTAGTGAGACAAATGTTATGAATGAAAAATTGGCATTAGGTAGAAATAAAAATCAGTTTAAAAATAGCTTTCCCCTATATTCCATCCCAAATTAACCATAATTAATTTTTCCATTTACGTTTATCTGAGCACTGTGCACTGGTCTAAATCTTCTTGATGTTTCTGTATAGTTTGCATAACTCGGTGTAGTTCATTGTGTCTCATTAACTAGGTGCTGGAGGTATGCCTTGGTCACCTGCCTGGTTGTGCAACTGATTGTGTAACTGAGATGCACCCCAGCATCTCTTCAGTTAACCACTATGAGCTGCAGCAAGTTACAGAAAATTTACACACAGAGAAATAGGGGTCTGAACACTATATTTGTAAATTTCTCTTGGATTCAACTAATGTATCTTTAATTCAGTTCTTCAAAAGAACCTCTGGTTAGTGAATGTGGGATATTGATCTTCTATATCCACAATTCAAAAAGTCAGGAAATGATCCCAATATGGCTTCACAATATCATGCCCGCATTGCCAGCAGAAAAAAAGGATACCAAGCTTTACATAGCAACGGGGAACCTGAATATTGACAACACCAATGACAGCAGCCAAGATGATCTACAGGATACCCTCTTCTGCTCACTACCATTCACAAAGTGACATAATGCAAAGGAAAATCCCAGAAGCTGACTGCTTTTTTCATCACTTCTCACCCAAACACAAAGCAATTGTCAGGGCTATGTTTCAGTAAGTGTGCAGCAATAATTACATAACTATTTAAAAATGATCAAAGGAAGTTTAGAATAAAAATTATTACAATGAAAATTAGAGTGGACTAGGGGGCTATATATGAGGTAACATTTGCAGGGTATAGTTGATGTCTAGATTTGTGATGTCACATTGGCCAAATCCCTTGCTAGTCCCAACTAATATAGGCCTATTGACTCAGTTGCTGGATGGTAAGCCAATGTCTATGTAAATCCCCCTGATTAAATGGATCTAATCTATTTGGGATGGCCAATAGGATTCTGGCTGATGTGTTGCTGTGCACTGCCTCCCCATATTAAATATGTGATGCACTAAAATGTTAGTGTTGTGTCACCAGCAGCCTCAAGCTACATTTGTTATTGTTATCAAAGCTATTTGCCCCACTTGGTGGTTGTGGAAACACATGCAGTAATTATTGTACATCATTCTGCCTCTTTAAAGAAAAACAATTAGATAATTGATAAACTAATAATATCAACATCTAGGTGCTTGTGAGGTGTCTTTCATAAACCAGCTCTTCTTTCTCAGTATTCTGAGAAGTCCAATTTATTACTGCCTTGGCAGGCTTCGCTCTTCTGAATCAGTAGAGCTGTTTGGCCTCTCCATTTTCAGTATACTCCCAATTATGACTCGCATACAACAGGACCCTATTCAGAGAGATCTGAATGAAAGAGATACCAAACATTCCCCAGAGAACGGGACACACTGAGGGTGGGGGTTGGGGTCTATACTGCGCTTCACGCTCTCCTGCAGTTCTTTAGTCCCTCTCAGAATTATGATACGTCCACATCGTGTGGCTGACTTCAAATATTCTCCTTGTACTTCCTCCTACACTTCAAGCACTCCCAGGAAGTAGGTGAATTCCTTTGACAAGGAACCTAGTGGAGGATTTCTGCAGAAAGCCTCTCCAAGTCACGCTTTCCCTCTCCTCGGTAATCAAAGTGAAAATGAAGCGAGCCCCGTGTAACAAGAGGGAGGCAAAGTTCCTTGCGTTCTGCAGCCTTTTATGGATGAAATTATGCTTTCCCCTTGTTCTGGTTTTTTTAAAAAGGCAGAACAGAAAATGTAATTTTAACACTGAAAAATGAAAGCTCCTCAATTATTTATAACATTAAAATGTACTAATGTTTGATCAATGAACTTGGGGGAAAAACACGTTAACTACAGAAATATTTCACAATGTTCTAAAGTTCAGATGGCAGAGACAGAGGAGTGGAAAGATTATTAGTAGATGAAGAGCAGCATTTTAATAACATCGCGACTCTCATAATGAGGCTGACAAAAGCAAAGGAATTCAAAGCTTAGGCTCTTCTGAGGCTCCTGTCTTACCAGGCACATGGCATCAAACAGCGTAAAAGAGATGGTATAATAACAAGACACACTTCTTTTTCAGTCCAGTAGTAGTAGTACCAATGTCAAAGGTAATATCTCTTAGGGGCACTTCATGTTTGTATTGCTGAAGAAACAATTGCACTTCACCAGCATTTCCAACAGCAAACAGGTAAAGCGCGTATCTTTATGTGCATGTTGGGGAATCAGTCCAGTCAGGTTTCCAGACACATGGACATTGTGGTTAAGATTTTTTTTTCCTGACAGCACCAGCTCACGTTTGCTGGATGCAACAGGGACTAGCAACAAATACTACTGCTACTGTGGTGGACTTGGTGCAGCATGTCCTTTCTGACTGAATCTGTGGCCGGTGGCAAGGACTGATCCAACTGATGGTACGTAAAGGAAATACAAGGGGCAGCTGTTTGGAGACAAGAGTGTCCGGAGCAACTAGCAAATAAAACTTCAGTTTAGGTCTCTCATACACAGAGTCATTCCAACAATGCAATGGCGCCTGGTGTCTGTTGGAAGGATGGCACAGAGTGGCCAAGGGAAGGGAAGCCAAACTTAAAAGTAGGTGGGACCAACTAATTTCGGTTTTATTTTATTTATTTTTTTGCCCATCCTTGACATATAACTCAACATTTATCATGCAGTTAAAATGAAGGATAGTCTCTTATGTAGGTTCTGAGGGCTTCCACACTATTGTATTTTATTCTCTGCTGGGAGGAAAGCTGCATCTTCAAACATGTTTTCTAAGTACTAGATAGGGAAGACAATGTTGATTGTTAGGAACAACTGGATAAGGTGACTGTTGTCCTCCAACATGATTGTTTCTCCACTATCATGTGAACAACAGGGAACCCATTGATATAAAAACAGGAAGAGAATGATGAAGAAAATGTGCTTATGATAAAAGCAACTGTTGAATTCTGACAGCTACAGTTCAAAATTAACTTTTGCAAGTTCTGAGTATGAGATAATGCTTTGATTACAAACTATGCTGTGTCAGTAAACGTCACAACCAAGACTTTCTTTGCTTTATGTAAGATCTGCAAAGCACCAGATAGCAGAATGTACTACTGGGCTTTTAAAAAAGCTTTCCACACCTAATCCACCCTCATCAAACCCTGGGGGGGGGAGTTCAAAACCCAGTTCAACAGGTCTACCTGGAAGAGGACATTGCTGGGGCAAATTTGCAGGGGGAAAATATAGGTATGTGAATCAGTGGGTCACAGCTACTGAATAGAGTTCTCTTTTTTCCCCTCCAGTTTTATTTCAGACCATTGTGCTCACCAGATGGGATTCGATCTGGGCTGATCTCAAGTAACCAGATGGGAGCAGATATATATTCTATTCTGCATATTTCTGCATTCACTGCAACCAAAATCAGTATCTCTGACCCAAAGAGGTTTAAGAGGCTTAAATGACCAAATGACTGAACAAACAAATGCCCTGCTCTAGAAGTGGTCATGGACAACAAAGCTGTTGTGTACAAGTAACAATACCTGACGAATGGCAGGAGCTCCCCATCTGCCTCACAACAGAAAAAGATATGGACTCCACTCCTGCCCACACTAGGTAGAACAATTCAGTTGTGCATTGCCATCTCTGAGTGCACACACAGATATGCACCCCCTGCATGCCACCCTCTCAAAAAATATAAACAAGGTACGGTAACTACGGTGAATCCCAGAATCCCAGTGGCTGGATGCATATGTCCTGCCAGTGGCATCATATGTGCAGCAACATGTGGTGTATACAGAGATCACCCTAGTGCGGGTATTCAGTGCACAAGGTTGCTTCCATGTCTAGGTCATGACAGATGGGCCTGTTTCCAAGGAGGCAAAGTCACAGTTAGCCTACAATCTGTTGCATAGTGAGAAGGAATGGAGCCAAAGGCATAATGGGATTGGACCCTCAATTCTGCAAAGATTTTTTTGAGAAAAAGGACCCAGATATAAAATCTGGGCCATCCAGTTCCCAATTATGCCTGGTAGAAGGCCTTAGATGTTAAGTCTGTTGTAGGAACATGAGGATGACGACGATGAAAGGGAGCAACATCAAAAGTGTCAGCAAGAGGAGAAGGCAATGGCATATCAGTGCGGAAACTACATGCATATTCCAATTGGCTATGTGACTGTGCTACTAATTGGGAAGCAAGGGGAAGGACTCAGATAACTCACAGAATAGCGTTCTATCAAGCATGCAAAGTGTATCATTGAAGAACCTTTCCTTGGCAGAAGGGTCAGTTATTCTGAAGGAGCTACTGGCAACAGAAACACAAACAAGCTCAGGTTTTAATTAGGATTTGAAGGTACAAAGAAGAGACCTATGGCATTGGATATCCAGCTTTTCTTGCAAAGACCAAAGTATGAAAATAAAGGACAAATGAGGGAAAACCAGAGTATTTGTGAAGGGAGAAAGAGAGGACAGTGAATGCATCTCTGTGCATTGCTACATTTAAGAAGGATGTAAAATGCTCTTTCAACTCTGGCACCTTAATATTTTTTTAATCAAACAATTAATCTGTAGTGGTAACAAAAACTTAAAACAATTCTATTAATAAAATTTAGTAGATTAATAAGACTGAGTATTATGTGTAAAAAAATGGCATTAAATATTTACAAATTCTATTAATAAAATACTAGATTAATAAAAAAAACCTAATATTAAATATAAAATTTTAATTGGGTGCAGTTCATTGGCTTTTAATGTGACACTATGCAGGAGACCTGCATAAACTGGAGTTTCTAGCTCTCGGTTTGAGAGCGGTTGAGTCAAGAGACACTCCAGGTTATAATCTTGGATCATGCAACTGATGGGTGGGAATCTTCACTCTAATTTGGAAAAGGAAAAGCATTTTGCAGTGGGCACTGCAACAAAACATTAGTGTAAACCAGAACTCTGCACTTAGTATTTTAAAAATGTAAACTAATGGGTGTTAGTGTTCTAATCAGACATCAGTCACAGTACTTTCTGGTATTATATCAGATAGGGTCCATATATATAGCCTTGAAATACATCAAAATATTCTAGTGCTTAATGAACAAATTAAATGTAGCAGCAAAAAAAAAAAAAAAACAAACAAACCTTGAAATATTGTTGCTATCAACTCAGTTCCATAACAGAATTGAAAGAGAGGAACGTAGCATTCTTTTAGATCTAGTATTTTCCAACAATGTAGCTGTGCTATATTATAAATTTCTGAGCAGTGGAAGGAAATAAATGGTCTAATGCAATGGTTTCCAGTCTTGGGTCCCCAAATGCTCTCCGACTACAACTCCCAGAAATCCTGGCTTCTGGGAGTTTTAATCCAAAAACATTTGAGGACCCAAGGTTGAGAATCATTGGTCTAATAGAACATGCAGAGTCCTGTGAAAGACAAAAAGACTAGGCTAGGCTAGACTAGACTAGAAATGCATACTTATTGATGACAGAAATGTCACTTAAAGCGTATTTGTCTTTTCGATACTCTTCACTATTTTTGCCATGACAGACTATCCAGACCCCTGGAAAATAATGGATGATAGCAACATCACTGACCATTTACTAAGACTGAATAGAGCAACAGTAGGTGACTATGGGCCTTCAGATATTGTTTCTTGGGCTGCAACTTTTGTCAGTCGGAGGCAGCATAGCTAATGGCGACGGAGGCCAGGAGTAACATCTGGATGGCCACAATTGCTCTTTCTGGCATAGATTATAGATTTCAGCTTGCACAATGGGCCTTTTACAAATTATCCTCCTCATTTCTGGGAAGAAAAATTGTGGTGGGGAAGGAGAAATTCTTCAGCAGTTTCTCAGTAGTCTAGCTCATCATTAGTCGTGATTGTAACACAGCTTTTTTCCTGTTTCCCTCAGAGGATATTTAGTTTTTTTGCAGTGTCCTGTCAAGGGGCCACAACAGCAGCTGTAATGGCAGGCTGGCCACCATTTTGCTTCTGGTGTCTTTCAAATGAAATGAAGGCAAGAAGGCAGTCAACCAAAAATGGTGCAAAAAATTGGAACAAATTTTGCAAAAAATGGCCTTCTGTCTGTAGGATAGTAAGAAAAAGAGCTCAGAATGTCTCTTATAAAACAGTTTTCTGAGAAATATTGAGCCAGAATATATCAATCTTCAGCATGAAACATATTCATGAAGCCTTCCAATGTCAGATTTTGAAGGGGCCATTATAGAGACATGCTATCTGGTGGCCCTTGCTTGCTGCCATGGTGGGGGAACCCTACTAGAAGGAGTAACATCAAGAAATCTTTGCCCCCTCCTCAATTCCAGCATGGAAAGCTGGAAAGGACAGGCTGGCTGCATCAGTAATGGCTCTAAAGTTACCAACAAGATAAGCACAAGCATCCTGACCTTCAGCCAAGATAATTTATCTATTTTTTCTGTTTTGAACTTCTTTTTTGAAGGAATCCCACCTACCAACCAACAAATTGATTGAGAAGGTCAAACAAAATTCTCAAGGGGAATAATCTTGGCATAGCACTAAGTTAAACCCAATTGTCTTCTCTCAATTACTTGAGAGGGCAGATCTGGCAGGGCTAATGGTTCCACAAAGAGGAAAGGTCCTCAAAAGAAGTTCTGTGGAGTCTGGAAGAATGAGCTTCAGAGGTAGGTACGTATCTGCCCTACTGAGTGCAGCATCACTGGGACATTAACTCCAGAGCTGGTTGACTGCCCAAAATGTGTCCTTCAAGAAATGTTCAGTATGGCACCTCCTATCCTGGACCCTGAAATTCTGTGAAAGTGTTGAATGGCCTTTGGTTGTGTTTGGCACACCCCGGAGTTTGGATCATCTTTGGTGGTGGAATGGCCTGATTCCAAGATGTCTAATCTGTCCTTCTTTGAATTTTGAATTGGTGGTTTATGTTCTCTTAGCTTAACTTGTGTGGGGTGCCCCATTTGGGGCTCCAATTCTATGCAATTTTTATTGGGAGCAAACCCCTCTCTGCAATCAGTTGTAGCAACCGTAGGATTGGATGGTTGGTCTAGATCCAGTGAAAACTGAGAACAATGATGAGGGCTCTTGGGCAGATGGCCTGGGTATGGACAATGTTGCATAGCATCATTTACTTTATTTGCCCTTCACAAATTGGGCTCTTTTGGAAGGGGCTTTTGTCCCCCTCTCCATGCAAAAGAATGCAGAAATTTCCTACCAGTCAGTTGCCCAAACTCTGAGGAACAAAAATTTACTGGGAGTGTTAAACAAGATCAGATTTACTTTAAGATACGGATGGGCTGAGGAGCTTGTGTTCTCAGGAATTTACCATGCTCATGGTTTGTATCACACTGGTGATGTGTCCTAGCTTCTTTAGAAAGACTTTGCTGATTTTACTGGTAATTACTTTATGCATTTGACACCATCCTTTTTCCTCCCCCCCTTCCCCTCCAAAATATATTCTATCACATTCTGTGTAATTTGACTTCATTGTAACATTAGTAAGTTCCATTGACAGACAGTATTGTCCCATGCAAACCTCTCCAGATCTGAGGATTTTCCAACAAGGCCCTTCTCTCAGTTCCACTACCCTTAGAGGCGTAACAGAGTGTCTTATTAGCTGTTCTTAGGCCCTGGAACTGTCTCTACCAAGGTAAACTAAGCCGGGCTATGTATGTATGTATGTATGTATGTATGTATGTATGTATGTATGTATGTATGTATGTATGTATGTATGTATGTATGTATGTATGTATGTATGTATGTATGTATGTATGTATTACTACATGGAGAAATAAGGGCAATATTTTGCAACTAAAAAGTAAATATTATTTAGTGAAATGCTCACACACCTTGAAATTCAGTCAGCTATTAGTCTGCAAAAAAAGAAAATAAAAAATCATAACTTGCATTAGGGAAAACCCTTAAAATTAATATTTATAGCCTTCATGTTTCATTATCACTAGAAATTAGTTTGTTCTTGGGTAAACAGTTTATAGCAAGATATAAATACATTCCCTTGACCTATTAACTGCCCCAATAAATTATGAATTTATTGACAGTTGCTGTAAAATTTACTAACAGCTATTAAACCTTTTTACATACTTGATATTCCTTTGTCTCTATAAGGCATATAAGGCAGAGAAAATGAAAGATTTTAAAAAGAGACAGAGACAGAGAGAGAGATAATCTGCTCCTGATATTAAATCCCTGTGAGATTTTAATATATTGTCTAAGTTTATGGGTCATAAACTAAACCTAAAGCTTACAAAAATTTACACTAGAATATTATTTAAGAAAAAGACATATAAATTTTAGTGTCTTGAGTGTGATATAAGCTATTGAAATATAGAAAACTATACCCCAAATGCTAAATTAAAATAATATGACAAATATTATATTTTTAAAACAAAAAAGCAAGATACCATACTGTAAAAGTTTTAGTCTTCTAATCCCACGGTTTATTTGACTCTTGCTTTCTGGGATCAAAAGCACAATACGCACTGGGGCTTCTAAGTCTCGTCTACAAAAAGAAAGCATTTCATCCATGCACCTTTCATAGGGAGCCTGAAATATTATCCTTCATGCACAGCAAGAAAATATAATAGGTCTCTATCTGCATTACTGGAATTACTGTTTCACTGAAAGCTTAAGCTTTTGTCAAATGAAATCATGTGGACAATAACACAATCCCCCAATTCTTTAACATCTATAATATAATTTCGTGCCGTCAAGTCAATTCTGTCTTATTGCATGTTTTTCGAGGTAGAGGGTGCTCAGAAGTGCTTTACTATCTCCTTCTTCTGAGGGCACCCTAGGACTGTGCAGCTTCTCCAAGGCCACACAGGCTGGTTCTCTTGGGATGCACAGTGGAGAATTTAGCTCCCAACCTCTGGCTCCACAGCTAGATATCTTGCTCACTGAGCTATCAAGCCAGCTATTCTTTAGCATCTACCAGATACTAAAAATCTCAGAATTCTCAAGCAATTCATTCTGGAGGGTAAAACAATATGGGTTAACATAGGAATGTAACAAGCAATTATATAGTGATACTGTATATAATAAATATACAGAAAACTACTTCCAACTGACTTTGTTGCTATTATGGTTGCAGTTGTCATTGTTGTTTAAAATCAAAAATGGTTTGTTCTGCCTTTTTATAAAAAAAATATTCAGGGAAACCTGCATCAACATGTTTTTTAAAAGAGAAATTCCAATAGTAACATTACAACTAAATTAATTTATAATGTTAGTTTCGGCCAACATGATAATGGACCACAGCTGAACACATTTTGCACATTATTATATTATTGGAAATGCATTGTCTAAACTCAGACAGGAAATTCCCTAGAGAAGAAGAAATGAAACTATTGGGTGTGGTGGGGAAGCGAGGAATCTATTGCTTTTCTTCCTTTTCTTTGTTTCCTTGATTTAATCATATTCAAGATTAAGAAATCCCTGTCAAGCAGCCTTGAAAGTACATTGTATAACTTCTAATGATCATTTGAAACAGCACTCATGATTAGAAAGGAGCCAAAGGTTGCAGATGGCTTACTCTTATGTAATAAATCTTTTCCACTTTTCTGAATATCTCTTAGTTTGAATGTCCACCCCACAAATCAAGGTGAGACACAGCATGCATCATAGTACCATCTATCAAACCATCCAAAAATATGGGGTCTACACAGGAATGCCAATGACAGAGTCTCTTCAGTGCCTCTGACAGTAGTCCAGAGATTATATAAAAGAAAAGCAGCTTTGGTTTTCTATTGTGCAAGCATGGAATGTAACTGATGTGACTTTGTGGTTTCCAGCCTCAGCTTTGAAATCGAGCAAACTCACAAAAGCTACTGTAGAGTTCAGAACAAACACAGGGGGTATGTTTAGTTATTTGTTTTTGTAGTAAAATAAAATATTTATTATACACAGACACCTACTGTGAACAGAGGGTAAGGCCACTGTGTTTTATCTCTAGGGTGTCGTGTTTGACTTCCATTAGGGATGTATTACAGACCTGTGGGTTTTCATGAATTCAGAAAGTCCACTTTGAACACTGATTTCAAAGCCTACAGGGGGTGTGAGGGATGTAAGAACACTGCTTCCTCGGAAGCAACCTGTTGCATCCCGCACACACCTTATGCTTTATAAGTCAAAACAACTTGCTAGGGAGAAAAAGATGATATTTTCTTTAGTTTTAAAAAAAAGGTCTTCTGTTGTTTCTTTTAAAAACTTCTAACATAAAGTTCAAGATGAGGATAATTAACAGCATTTTCAGGAGCCTCTATGGGAAAAAAGCACATCCTCTTTCTTTCTTATATTCAGTTCTCCCTCAGTGAATCATAATGGAGAAGATTATGTGGCTGTCACTATATCATCATAATTTCCCTTTGCAGGAATATGACTTTACACAATCAGGGGTCAAAATAGGAAGAATCACAGAGTAGTAAATGAAAAATTAGTATCAAAATGTGTGAGGTTGCAGAATAATGAAGGAAAATATATGAACTCAGGCATCAACCTATCCCCTGAATCTGTTTCTTTTTCTTCACATTCATATTTTTTAAAACCTCATTTTAATTTTTTTTTTCACATTCTGCAATGTTACTTTTTAATCATTTACCTATTTTTTAACATTCTGAATTTTGGCAAAGTCATCAAAAGTTCCTTCCTGCTCACATTAGCCAAATTCAATAGCAGAGATGAGAAATTCACCTGAGATCATTCAGAAAGCGGCTATTCACACAGATTCGTGTTTCGCAGTGCCAGAAACATTCCTGGAGATGTAAGTTTATTTAAGTAATATCAAGGACTTTTTAGAATACCCCTTTTGAAGCCAAAACATTATCTGAATAATACAAAGACAAAGTGATTTTTTCCTTCCTTGGGAGTCCCACTTACAGGAGAGGGGAAAGGAAGGAGAGCCAAGCTTCAAAATTTCTGGAGATAAATTAGCAATAGGAAGGCAATAGTCTATTAATTTGACCCACCAGGCTATCCAGAGCAACACTATAAATAATTTCACCATGAGGAATAACTGTGCAACATCTGATCTCTGCTTCTCAGTGTTGTTTGCATGGATTAGAATAATCTGTGCCAAACTGCTCTGGAAATAGACAACCTTTCAGAACACAGGGCCAGAATCCAACACAGCTGAAGTCCATGGCTGAACTCTTGTTGCAATGGTGCATTATAAGCCTGTGCACTCTCTCTAACTGGAGGTTATAGGGATTTGTCTAATAAAAGACTCTGATCATTTGTCTTGTTCTCTGTCTGACTGTATACTGTCTATTTTGACTGGCAGTGATCCTTCAAGATCTGAGCAAGGACTCTCTTACGGCATTGCTGCTTCATTTCTTCTTAATTGGACTGCACCTTAGACCTCATGCTGACATATTCCCACTGAGCTATCAGCCATTCTTAAAGGACATGCTGGGGAAGTGCTGGCCATCTAGATATTGTTGGATCAACTTTCATCAGCCTCAGCCAACAACAAAGGTCAGGGATTATGGGAACTGTAGTCTAAAAAGCCATATTTTCCCTGCATTTTTGTAAGATCTGTGTTCCTGCAAGAGCTATCTTGTTTTACCCACTTCAAGATAAGTTCTAGCACCGGCTAAGAAGACACATTGCAAATATCACAGCAAACTGATAAAGTGCTGTTTCATCCTGTTGATTAAATCAGTGCAGGGATTCCTCATCTAGAATACTAACAGTCATTTTAAAAATTGGCAAAAAGCATTTTGACCAGTGGCTGCTCAAATAATGGAATTTCTCATCTCATGAGAAAACCAATGTTGTGGGTTGAGGCTTGATACTAGATTGACCTAAGATTTTATTCTTGTGGACTTTCCCAGACACAATATGGGAAACAGCCACGAAGAAGAAAAGCACTTCCTCTGAATTATTGTTTTTCCCATGATTTGTGATCGTCTCCTTTTACAAAAGGAAAAAAACAACACTTTTCAGTATCAAGATTTCATGATGGTGGTAGAGGGAGTTCCGCTTGATAGGGAGGGTGGAAGACATGCTTTTCTTCTGTGACAGTCTTTAGGGGATTGCAAATCCTAGCAACAAGTAGCCACAGAACTCCTAAAATACTTCCTTGATAAACCAGACTGAAGACTGCCTTCTGCTGCTGCACCAGGCTGGCTCCTTCCCAGCCTCATCGTCTTGTCCTGATTGGCTAGGGTATCCCCCAGTCTGAATGGCTGGATTTCCTCCACCACTGGGAAGGTGACAGTAGGGAGGCTCCTCTCCTTAGCAAAAATGGCAATCACTCAGATTTCTGCACTCTATAGGAATTATTTCTGAGTAAGCTCTACTTAACTGTTTCCAAGATTAAAGTCCCTGTCTAGGTCTGTGCAACACAATACTTCAACGGCACTTAACAGACAAACTTGCCCCGTGTGATGTTTTTAGAAAGAAGAAAACTACATTGGAGCCAAAGAAATTTTCTTAATTATCACTTTCTCTTTTTTTATTTAACGAGTGTTGAATTTTGAGAGAGGGAAACCAAAGGAAGGAAGGAAGGCATGCAGATTCCCACATATGATCTCCACGTGTTGGTTAGGAACATTCCACTGATTTGGCATTATGTGTATAGGATTGGTTTGTTATTTGTTAGTTATTTATAAACACGTATAAACTTCATAAATAAACTTTTCATTCCAAAGTTTCAAACTGGTATACAACAACAACCCTATATGAAAATACAAATAGACTACACAATATACACAGCACATTACTATGCAACAAATACATTAGTATACATTATTTGTGTAGTCCATGAATCAGATATTAAGTTGGACTGTGTAGGAAAGGCCTGCATAAATAGATATGCTTCCAACATGTACCTAAAACTAAAAATTATAGATTTATAGGTTTATGTTGGCGTTGTGATCCTCATGTCACTTACTTTAGAACCAACCATCAGCCCTCTGTGGAACTCCAGTGGCCTCTAAATTCTATTTTCTCAGAAAAAACTATTCACAATCTATGCAGTTCTTATTTGCTCAGTTTCTGCAAAGGCATGCTGTATTCCATGAAGATCCTCTTGAGGTTCTCTCACCAGAAGGACTGTACATTCTCTGCTGCAACAACTCATGGAGAAATAAGATTATGTGCTTCCTCGTTCCACTTCAGTTCCACCACTAAATGTGAACTTCCACTTCAGATTAAACATGTCACGAACAATGTCAGATATTTGGACAACTTCAGAGTCAAATAACCCAAGGCAATCTGCTCTGATCTTACCATGCCTTCAGAGTGAGGCCATACCATCTGGGAATTTAAAAAATATTCTGTCCTGCATTGATCTTTCCTAGTTCCTCTTTGCCCTTTCCACTACTGCTTAAAAACACTAGAAGAACTAACCCATAATATTGCACTTTTGCAACTAACATACAGTTCTTCATTTTCCTTGTTTTTTTGTTTTGTTTTGTTTTTGGCAAACTTGTGTGCTTTCATTACTTCAATTTTTATGTGTTTGTATGCTTTCATTAGTTTAAGATTCAATAGAACAATATGCTTTCCATTATAAGGAATTGTAAGTTGTACATTTAATCAATTGTATATGCAACCCATTAACCTTACTCCCAAACTGTAATATAAACATACCTAGCACTAGAGGAAGAGAAGGAGGGAGGTGGAATTAACAAATAAATAGAAGGCAATTGTTTTAGTTGCAAATCCTTATATTTCATCATTAACTGAGTTATAGTAAGGCATGGAATTTAGTAATTTGCGGCAAGAGTTTCATAGAAAATGCAGGTTTCATGAAGAATTTGAATGAATTAAGAGAAGCACCATCCTGTAGGTGTTCTGGGAGGAAATTCCAAACTTGTGCAGAAGCATGGATGAAGTCTTTGGAAGTTGCATTAACCCTTCAGATTATGGAGGGTGGTGATGCTAGGACTTGATAATTAATAGGGTCCCTTCCAGCTCCACAGTTCTAAGATGATGAAGATGAAGAAGAAGAACAGGCAAGAATATATTAGGGCTAAACAAAAGGAAATAGTGAGAGTATCTGATGGAATTAACAACAGGCAGGAAGCTAATGCAGATATTTAAGAAGGCAGTTCACATGTTCAGACTTAGAGCAGTTATAACAATGAAAGATCCTGCAGCAGAAGGCTGGAGGGTTTTTAAAAGAATAGTTGTGGGTGTGGGTGTGTGCATGCATGTGCACACTTTTGTCTCTGTGTGTGCAGGGAAGAATCCAAGAGTTGAAAGAATCACTTGTCTTTGAATATTTTCCAAACTGTGTTGTTTTCATGCTTGGGGGAAGAAAAATAAATGAGCTGTTAACAAATTGCTGTCCTATCTATGTTAAAGTTGTCATATATTATTTGTACATTTTGTATGATGAATTATGGCTCCTCCAGTGAATGAAATGTGCTGATACCACCCTGAGATTGTTGCACATTTATTTTTTGTGACCTGTTGTGAGTATACAGTACTTGTGTAAAATGTGACATTAAATGAATTAGAAATATGACTGAATAGACTAAATACCTGTGGTGAATTCTGAAAATATTTACAGATCCAGAGTTGGAACTAGTGGATGACCAAGGCAATACATTTCCCCCTTCTCATGGAACTAGGGCCATTTCCTCAATTTTGTTCCATGATGCAGGAAAGAATGGAGAAGGGATAATCTATTGTCTTTGGTCCACATGCCACTTGGTCTGGACTCATGCATTCTTTAGCCTGATTTCAAAGGCCTTCTACCAATTATCAGATCACACATCTGCCCCTCAATCACAGCAACCTGTGGCATGTTTAGATGTGAAAATCCCTTGGTTTTGCTTTCTACCGCCTTCAAATCCTGCAAGTCTTGATTAATTCTGATCAGAACTGCACTGAACTGAAATTCTCACCCATCCCCTGGGGGTCGACAAATATTTCCAATTCATTTTTTTCCTAGATTTAAACTGAACTTGCAAACTTAAGTGACTGTTGCTAAATTCAGCTTTAAAAAGCCATCATCTTCTTGCCAACTTGTTTTTGAAGAAGTAGCTATGTCCTATATGTTTTCAAAATTTTTTGTACTTTGTTTAAAAATCCAGTTTTAGATCAAGAAGAACTAGGCAGGATGATACATAAATTTAATGGTAAAGGAGAGAAAGCACTAAAACTTGACAGCTCTTGTTGATAGTGATCTCTTGAAGTTTGCCTGTTTCTTCTCTGGGATATACCATGAAGTACATCTTACTTTGCACAATATTGCTGCTGCTACTGCTAATTATAGTGTTCATTACTTTCCCAGAATGCAGTATTCAAGGGTATCGAACAACAATAATGTATTTGCATTCAACCTATTTCAACACAGGAATCAAATTTGTGCATACCTAGCTATGTGTACACATACAAGTAATACAGAAGAAGCTGCCTTATGTGAGTCAGACATCCAGCTTGGAAATATTACTTTAGTGGGCCGTAGTTCCCAGAATCCAACAGCCAGCAGGATTATGGGAATTGTAGTCCAAAGAGAAAATGTTTTCATGCTGAAGTCAAACTATTGTTTTATCTAGCTCAGTATTGTCCACTCCCATTAATGGCGCAACTACATTGACAAAGAATGTGGGAAATGCTCCAGTATTGGAAGAGTCAGATTTGTGTTATTTTCCATTGATTAAATGAGGTAAAATCAATGAAAAGCAACCCAGAGTTACAGGATTTTTCCCTCCATTGCTGGAGCTACTACTTTTTTTTTTACAAAATCAAATTCATTTGCATCAGTTCAGGGTGTGTGATCACTTGAGCGGATATGGAGGAATCTGTAGCCTTTGTGTTTGAAGCTACTGAAGCAGAAAGAGAGGAAGAGCAGCCAGGAAACTGGCAGCATCTTGAATCCTCTCTTCCTCCTCATACCTGGTGCCTGCATCTGCTTGTTTCCTCCCCCTTCCTTTTTTCCTTTTTTGAATGAAGAGGGGGGAAAGACAGAGTGAGGAATCAGAAGAGAGATAGGAGGAAGTTTGCAGTCATCCTTGTTTCCAGCTTGTTGGGTATCTCTGCTTTGGCCATTCAGATTTCTTGCAGACAAATATTAGGTACATGCTGTCTCCTCCCCTCTTGAGCAGCAGGCAGGCCTTCACTCTTCCACCCTGAATTGACTCTCTTTCACATCACCCCTCTCTTTGGAGCTGATCCTGCCCTTGCAGCAGGCCTACCCATACATCAGCTTTGCACCAGGAAGTGGATGCACTCAATGTGTGTGTGTGTGTGTGTGTGTGTGTGTGTGTGTGTGTGTCTGTCTGTCTGTCTGTCTGTCTGTCTGTCTGTCTGTCCACTGGTGAAGCAGAAATGGCAGCAGGCAGCTGGTCCACAGGGTTTGCCTCCCTTCACCTTGCAGATATCCCTGTGTTCTTCCTTTTTCCACACGGCACTGTACGACCTTTGTAATCCATAAAAATAACTTTTGTAAAGTCTGGATGGCGCCTGCTTGTGAGCTGCACATACGCTGAATGCATGTTGCACAGGCTCCACAAGGCAATGCAGATCCCCACCAAAAAGTGATGACCAAAAGTCACCTTGCAATGAAGGAGGAAAAATGACTTAGGATTAATCTGCTCAGTTTATTGAATTTCTCTCACAGTTTTGGGGACTATTACATTTGCTTCCTATTTGACCTATGCTGCTGCTGGGACGTATAATTGGAAGATTAGCTATGGTACAAGGATCACTTTGTCCATCACTGAGAATAGGAGCCCGCTGAAAGCCTTTGCTCTGGAGAAAGCCAAATTACTTCACTGGGACACTTGCAAAATAAGGGACTTAATGATTGGTGCCTAAAATGCTGAACTGGGAAGGACATGATAATTGTTCGGCAGTATGTGTAAGTGTTCTGTCCCCAGGAAATTGAATTAGCACACGGATTGTAAGCAAAGTATTCAAACCACCTCTCGTTTATTTTGCACCAATGTTTATGCACTACAAACATCCGAAGTGCCCAAATGCATCCCCTTTACATCAGTGTCCTAATAAAAATAGCACCCTATATTCTTTTTACCCCTTCACTCCTCAAGCTAATTGCATTTGCTTTCATCCCAGTGTTCAATTAATGTATTTTATTTCATTTATTTCCATCTTTTTTTTTTCCTGGCATCAGTTTTTAAATCTTACCCCAGCACGTCACATGCTTCTCCCCTCCGCTTCTTCTCAGAGCCTTCCTGGCTTTTAAAAATGTTCAGTTTTCCACATGAGTGCCTCCCATAATTATATACGTATATAGTTTATCCCTAGAGGACAGTGGATTTTCATGTTTGCTTGTTCTTGAATTTGTTCTTTTAGATTTTCCCAATTATTTTTCTTGTTTTGAATGTATTTTCCTGTATCTGTGTTATTTATTACTTTTTCTATTCATTCTTTGTCTCCCATAGTTGTGAGCGTTTTAATAGCACAAATTCCTCTCGCTTCTAATTTTCCAATATACATAAATAAAAAGGACATGGGAATAAAAACAAATATGGTCAGTGATTAAGGAGAATAAAATATATACCTGTCTGTGGAAAACTTTGAAGCGTAAAAGTTATGCAATATGATTAAACTAGAAGAACTAAATCCAATTGTTACTTTCAAAGAGGAGAAAATCTATTGCATCTAGGGGCTTACCTAAATGTTTAGGTATCAAGGATGCACCAAAATGCAGAAAAGGTGCAGAAATTTTCTTGGGGGTTGGAGAATGTTGGCAGAATTTTCAGAGTCAAGTAGAGGGATAGAGTGGCACTACAGTGGTGCCTCACTAGACAGTTACCCCGCTAGACATTGGCTTTTTGCAATCATTATAGCGATTCGCAAAACAGTGATTCCTATAATGGAATTTCGCTGGACAATGTTTGGCTTCGCAAACCAATTTTTGCTAGACAACAATTTTGACAGCTCCCTCCGCGCTCGCAAAACAGGTGTTTTCAGGACCTAAGCTTCACAAGACAGCTATTTAAACAGCTGATCGGTGGTTCGCAAAGCAGCTTTCCTATGGCTGATCTTTGCTAGACAACGACGATTCTTCCCCATTGGAACACATTAAACAGGTTTCAATGCATTCCAATAGGGAAATGCTTTTCACTAGACAATGATTTCGCTAAACAGCTATTTCAGTGGAACAGATTATCATCGTCTAGTGAGGCACCACTGAACTGCCATTTTGAGTGATACAAGTGGCTGTGGGAGCAACAGGGCAACCTAGGTGGACACAAACAGTCTCAGGAGCTACATATGGCTTATGAGCTATATGTCACTCCTTGAGGTCTGCTGTACCAAATCCCCCCTGGATTAGCTATAGTACAAGGATATTCTAGAATTACCATGGCCACCACACTGTAGATAATTAGAAACATACAGATGATATTCCAAGGCTTCTATGCATTCATTCTCCAGCAGAATGGATAATCTTAGTGGAATGGATTTCTCTGTCCCACTTCATCACCCTCAATCCAAATTTGCCCGAAAGAGTTGTGGGACTCTCTGGATCATATTCAGGGAAAAGAGGAGAAGCGGAAGTTCCATAACATGAATGAAGTCTCCTTGCTTGAAGCTGTTAAGTTAAAACCTAAGTCTTAACGATGATGAGGCTTTTATATAAGGAGAACCTTCAGTGCAGTATTTACATTTTGCTAAAGATCAAATACACATCTAAAGTAGCTGATCTGAAATAAGATCAGACGTTTGCTGGATCATGACAATTTAGTTGACAAATCCTATTTTCAGCAGTGTCATAAGTTACATCAATTCTCTGTTGTTCAAAACTCTTGTCATGTTAGCCAAATGTCTACAATGAATACGGTTTAAGAGGGTCTGGAACAGTTAAGACTTTCTGGCAGTTTGTACATATTAGAACCTTTACGATGATTACAGTGATTCATTAGCTATGTCTAACGGCATAATTGGACTATAAAGACAGCAGAGCGAGTGCTGGAAAAATGTACAGTAGCCCACGGTAGAGAGTATATGGCATAAAAGGAACAGTGGTGGACATTCACAATGTCACAAATCACTAGCATGAATGCTGGCTCTATAGCTGAGAAACCAAGTGGAGAAATGGGAATGAAATTACAGATGTTTCAAAACAATCGTGACATGGTATCTCACTGGCTGAAATCCTGTTGCTTAATGTAGCAAGTTGCACTAGAGGAGGCCCACTGGATCCATGAGGATTTGGTGAGGCAACTCCTCTGTAGGTTTCATTGATTCAAAAGGGCTTATTCTAGCTGCAACGGACCTTAGTATAGCAAGTTGCAACTAAACTAGCCCCATTGGATCATTGGAACTTTCTGAAGAATCAAATCACTAAATCCCCACTGATTCAATGGGCCTTCTTTGTGACTTATTATGTCAAGCCACAGGATTTCAGTCACTGATTAGCAACCTGAGAAAAGCAGGATTATCTTGCTTTTAGTTCTCTTACATTTGCACTGTGTATCAAGCTCACCGGTTCACTCTCTGTGTGTGAGAGAGTGTGTGTGTGTGTCAAAACAGGGTAAACATTTTCTCTGCTCAAGAATAATGTCCGATTGTCCAAAAAAAGCAAGGTGACATAAATAAATGAATAAATAGGAAATATAACTCTGTATCATGACAGTGTCATTAAGGTTTTCTTCTTTTCCCCCCCTTTTGTCGTTTGTCTGGCTGGCTGGTTGCTTTGTATTGGTTTCACTATGTCATGAGCTGAAATTCAGAATCCATTTTATTTCCTTTGTATGCCCAGGTTGTGTGCAACTGCCAGCATTTCAATCCTCACCACATGGTCATGGTCTAGTTATGCACTAGCCTTCCACTGTCTGAAAGAATGCCGTGTTGCTCTGGTACCATCTGCTGTGGGATGGTATTTGGTTTTTTTTCCCCCTACTTAAGAAGACTGTGCCATTTGGACTTTTTTTTCCCCCCTCGCTATCTCGGACTAGAGAGGCATGGCTCAGCTTCATTTTTTATTTTCACTTAGGGAACTGAGTTAGCCAATCCAGACTTTCTTATCTACTGTAGCAATTTCATTTTGTCAAGGTCCTGAAGGCTTAAGAATGTTGATCCCACTTTGGCAAAATATCAGTGCTATTCAGTCCCTCGCCACTGGTCAACTCACAGCTTGTTTGGAAGCATATTGGTAAATACACCCTGTCACTCATACTTTTAAGGAAAAGTTCTAGTTTTCACATATAAAGGAGAGTCATATTCTGGATAATGTTTAATCTACAATGTGAATTACATAAAATAAAACCTTCACAACATTGTCAACCTGGCTTCTGTGACTAGCTTACACAAAACAAACATTAATATATATCTTCTTCCAACAAAAGAACAGCTCAAGCCTAAACCTAATGACCTACTTTCAGTTATTAGTCTCAACTTCACTGGACCCACTGAATCAGTGCAATTGTTCTTAAGTGTTGACTGACTAAATGATTAACTGGGACTATTCTACTCTAGTTGGGGCTTACAACTGAATTTAAGCTAACATCTGAAATAAATGGCCCATGTGTTCCGTATCATTTCTTTCCCAGTAACTTATCAGAAACATCTAGTCACATTTACTCTTGGCAACAGTAACCATACATCTCCTGAAATGGGACTAAGTCTCAGTAAAGTCAATAGAACTTTTTTTAAAAAAACCAACAGCAGTTGATTGTTGGTCTCTAAGGCACAATATCAATCTTTCTTTTAACTTAATTTCAATTTTATGTAATCACAAAACAATAGTTTCTAGGTGATTTGTACGAGTTATCAACAACTGCCTTGTTGCAACAACTTTTATGAATGAGAAGCCTTGGATGGGTTGCTTGCCTCTTCTTCTAACTAGTTCTTCTGTGCTTGGTGTGTGTCTATTTAAAACTATATTCCTCCAAACTACAAGGGGGCCTACCATAGTGCGATACTCTTCCATGTCCAGAAGAACTTTGATCTCCAGACACTTCCTAAAGCAGGGTGAGCTCCTAATTCTGAATCGTGCTGCCTGCTGTACAGCATGCCTTCAGGTGCTCTGTGAAATGGTACCCCCCAACCAATTCATCCCACCGAGCCTCATGACCCTAAGTGGGCAACTGGCTGGGAGGTCCTCCCATGCCAAACCACCTCTCATCTAGTCACCGATTGTCTCGACCTGACAGAGAGATGGCCTAAGTTTTGGCACCACATGTCAATCATGAACTCACCCAACTTTTCAGTCACACTATCCAAAGCTGTGACCAGTGAGGACTTTAACTAACAATTATACTTACACACATTTACAAAAGCCATACCCTAAAGCATCCCTGACATGGCTATCCAGTACCACGCCGGAGCGGACATTCTTCCCCCTTCTATTGAGGTGTCTGATGAGACAGCCTAAATCAATGAGTATTGATTCCTAGTGTGGAAGAAACCGATTTTTTTTGCAAGAGCCCCACAACTCTGAGTCTGTGTGACAGGTTTGCCCCAAGTGCAGACCCTATCTTGTCGCCCAGTCTCACAGTAGCAAGGCTCAGGAATCACAAGTTGCCATCAAGGTGCATCTGGATGATCACTGCATACCTGATAAGATGGAAGAGCAATTTTCTATTGCCCTCACCAGAGAATGGAGTTATGTATTGTATGAATTGCTCAGCTCTTACACTGTATGCTCATAGCCCTTTAAGAAGAAGACAAACAATGTGGTTTTTGTTTCCCTGAGAGAAACCAACTAAACCAATTGCATTTGCAATTCATTGCAATTCAAACCATTTAGTTTTTTTTAACAGAATTGTCCCAAATTCTTCCCTTATGATAACAGAAGTAACACATAAAGATGTGGAGATTTTTTTTTTTGAGCATGACCACTACACAGGAATTCTGAAAGTGGGAGTTCCAAAAAGTAACTTATCCAAGCTGTGAAACTGATAGACCTGTTGACCCCACCCCCCACATACATCTAAACCACTAGGAGGTGTGTTCAGTTACCCATGAATGTACAATTATTGCTGGATCAAGAGCAGAATCGTGGCAGAGGCACAAAGATTTTGTACATTTAAAATAATTATTTGTAAACAGATTTCATGATGCGGAACTAAGGGTCAAGCAGTGCAGTCACCTTTGTGCAGAAGACGTGCTTTCAGCCTGCAGCCAATTCAACTGCATCGTTCTCTTTGCAGACACCCTCCCATCCTCAAACTCCCCTCATTTCAATAGCTAAATGAGTGTCATTTAATGTTCTCAATGCACAATGTCCGAACCGATATGCTCACTTAATTGCAACTGTAAATTTACATCGCAATCATGGAAGCTATTTTTCTTTTCGTCTAACTGGTACTAGTAATGGCTGCTCTAGCAGCTTGCCAGATATGCCGATAGATGAGCTACAAATGCCAGCTGAAACTTTTATAGGTGGCTTTTAAGGTATGGACAGATTATGTAACACTGATAGAATCCAACAACACATTATGCCTTCTTAGTGCAACACAGACAGAATTGGGGTAGTAATGGGTTGCAGGTCTCTCTGCTTTAACAGTTACATATAGTGTACTAGGGTTGTGAGTCATTTTGACATACTTTCCTGCTGCTGTCATAAATAATTTCATTTCCATTACTCATATGAGTTAAGAATTACTTACATGAGGAGAGGCCTGTAGCCTCCTAGGGCTCATCATCAAACCTTTAATTGAAATGAAACAACATATGGTTTTCGTAAGTACAGCTTCACCACATCAAAATGGCATGACAGCAATTTGGCGGTCTTATTTTTCTCCCAGTCGTTACAATGGAATTTGAATGTATATATACACTTCTGTTGCACAAAATATATGTCACATTTCTGAAATAATGGACTGGGAAGGGGAAAAAAAGATGAACAACATGTTCCCAGATGTCAAAATTAAAATCCCAGGAATAATCCATGACTTCCATTTTCCTTGATAAATTGGTCAAGGTTTTGCCTAGTTTTCAACCAGTACAGTATCTTTGTTGCAACCTTGCGTCCCAAGGCAGTAAAAGGACAGAAATAATTAAATATGTTTTTTAAAGACAACAGTGGGCTATACAAATTCCATTTACATTCCGTTTACATTTTTACCCTTGTCGTTTCTTCCATGCATGGAAATATTCTGAAATTTCTGTGTGATCTTCTAGAAGAACATGCACATACGTCCAGAACACATGCTCTTAAGAACTGTGCAATTGTCATTATTAACCCTTGTTTTGGGATACATTCTGTGCATCCTTTTAAAAAAGCCCTTCTCAGATCTAGCAACACTTCCTTGAAGAATTGGCAGGCACATTTCAAATGGAATAAAACAGGATTTCACAGTCACTTATATGTGCAGAATCCGGCTTCCTGCTTTCTCCATCAGTCTCCAGGGGTTAATGGCTACTTCAGGTGACTCTCTCACACCCTGTTCTTTTTCTTGTTTATAGCCATAGCAGAGTCTCTCCTTCCTTTGAGCCTGACTAGTTCTGGTAGGGCTGTTTAAACAAAACAAATGATCTAGTATTCAGAAGTAGAGGATGTGGCAGGAAGCAAAGGATCTAGCATTGCAAGGAGATGAACATGGAAGTTTGCTTTCTTCATGTACATAAAAATCACATGTTTAAAAACCAGGTACCTGACATCAGGTTTTGTCTGCTTTAATGGCTGCAACATACTCTACAGAATGTTTGAATTGTTGCGTGGGAGCCTGGAAATATTTGGCAACAAAGGGTGAGGCATGCTGAAATCATTTTCAGCTCCTTCATCCAGTCCTCTTGCTGTGCAAATAAGTAACACAGAACAAAAGCAGGCTTTTATTGCTTTTTTATTGTCGCCTTTCCTGCACTCATCATTCCTAAAAAATATTTTTCACAGTGTGAGAGCAAAATTAAGAAATCAAGCCAAAAAAGGAGAAGGAGGAGGAGGAGGAGGAGGAGGAAGAGGCAGACCTTTCATTTGACAAATAGTGGGAATTTGTTTCAAAAATAAAACCACCCGGATCTGCAAGCTTTGAATGGCGAGCATTTGAATGTAATCCTTTCAGCAAACCAATGCAATCTGGAAAAATAGCACTGAAGGAAATTGTAATGGTCTCGAGCTCACCTCCCCTAAAATTATCTTCAGGTGTACTGCGCCTTATAAAAGTTACTTTGCCAGATGACAACTTCCAGATCCCTCATTTTATCCCTATAGAGGGCCATTTTGCATCAAAAGCAGTGACCAAAAGTAACTTTTCTGATACCTATAAGGAACTGGATGCTTTCATTACCTCACTGTGGACTGTGAATGATGTATTCTCCTTTCTGTGTTCCACTTCACATCGTGATCCGTGTGCCCCTACACACACTCTCCCTCTCTCCCTGTTGCTCCCTTTCCCTCTCTGTGTGTGCATGTTTCCAGATAAAGGATATCTGAAAGCTTTCTTTTCATTTTGGCAGTTATTTGTCTCTTTTGGCAGTGATTTAAACCTGGGGCATGTTGCCACTCCTTTGTCCTTCCCAGCTGTGTACTATGTATTATTTTTAGAACAACTCAGAGCCAGTCCATAACTCATATAAAGGAAGATGAACTAAGAATTGCTTGTTGTAGCACCATGGCTAGTGAGTTACATTCTGAAGTGGTCTGTGGACAACATACAAAGTCACTTTTTTCTCAGTCTGCCGTGTAACGGTTTTGTTACTAGTGAGTTCTTTGGGGAAACACTGACATTCCAAGCTAACAAGTAAAGAGGTCATTGCAACTAAGATGGCAAAAGCTCTGGAAATGAATTACAATGAAGAATGGTGGAGGGAGGTGGGTGTGTTCCTAGAAACAAGAAGCCTGAGAAGTAATATGATAGCCATCCTTAAATATTTTAGGGGCTGTCACATGGAAGATGGAGAAAACATGACTTCTGGGGCTCTACGAGGTAGGATCTGAAGCTCTGGATTCAAATTACAAGGACATCTCAGCTAAACATGAGAAAGAATTTCCGGACAGCAAGAACTGTTCAACATTGGAATGAACTTCCTCAGAAGATGGCAGACTCACTTTCTCTGGAAATTTTAAAAGAGATTTAAGGGCCATCTGAGATGCTCTAGCTGTGACTTTCCTGTTTCCTCAAAGAGTTGGGACCGATGACCCTTGGGGTATCTTCGAGTTCTATAATTCAATTATCCTATGCTCCTATGTTCAGTGATGCATGCATTGCACGTAAAAGGTCCCACTTCCCTGGCATTTCTGCAGGGATGTGATGAGTGAGCAGTGGTGAGCTGAAGATTTTGGTTGAAATAGGCACTGAAAAACTGTACCTACCTGCTGTGGGGCCATCTGGTCCCATGGCAGAAGACTGAAGGGAGATTGCCAAAATAGTCTCATCAGCTTCCACTGGATGGAATTCCCTGCTGAACTGCAGGATCATTCATATAGTCTTAGACCTGGTGTTGAGGACTCCCAGGCTGTTGGTGCTGGGGGACCTCAACATCCATGCAGAGGCTGCCTTGGGGCGGCTCAGGACCTCATGGCTGCCATGACAACCATGGGGATGTCTCAATGTGTCATCAGCCCAACACATGAGAAGGGCCATACTTTGGACCTGGTTTTCTCAACAGGACTGGAAGATGGCGGTTTGGATGTGGAGGGGCTGACTGTGACCCCATTGCCATGGTCAGACCACTTCCTGGTCAAGTTTAGTCTATTAGCTTCTCCCCTCTGCAAGGGTGGCAGATCAGCCCCCAGAGACTAATGGATCCGGATGGTTTCCTGAATGCTCTGGAAGATTATTTGTCTGATATGGTTGGTGTTCCTGTCGAGGCTCAGGTCACCCTATGAAATAGGGAGATACTCAGGTGGTTGACACGATTGCACCTAAGCACACAGAGCCCAGACAGCTCTTTGGTATACTTCTGAACTGCGGGCGATGAAGCAAGAGAGGAGACTGCTGGAGCACAGGTGGAGGAAATCCCCCTGGGAGTCCGATCAAACACAACTTCGAGCCTATTATCGGGCCTATTTTGTGGCAATACGACTGGCAAAATGGCAATATTTTCCAGTTGTATTGCTTCCTCAGAATGTTGTCCAGCAGAGCTGTGTCGGGCGGTCTGGGATCTTCTTCAACTGGAAAATCCAGTGAAGGTCCTGGACTTGCTCATCAGCTCGCTGTGATGAGTTTGCCATTCATTTTGAGGGGAAAATCGCTCAGATTCGCAGTGGGTTGCACTGCACCATTAATGCATAATCAGAGGATGTGTCCAGTGTGCCATGCTCAGGTCAAGTATTAATGGATAAGTTTCAATTGTTGAGACCTGAGGATGTGGACAGGGTGCTTGGATCTGTCCATTCCACCACCACTCTGTTCTACCCTTACCCATCCTGGCTAATTGGAAGATCTGTCAGGGGGGTTCGCACTTGGGTCCAGGAGGCCATGAATACCTCTTTGAGATAGGGAGTGGTCCCTAGCACTTTGAAAGAGGTGGTAATTTGGCCACCCCTTAAAAAGCCTAACCTGGACCCAAGGCTGGTGGTTAACTACCGACCAGTGGCCAACCTTCCTTTTTTGGGCAAGGTGTTGGAACAGGTTGTGTCCGGGCAACTCCAGGCACTTCTGGATGAAACAGATTTTCTGAATCCATTTCAATCAGGTTTCAGGCTGGGTTTCGGTATGGAGACTGCCTTGGTCGCCCTGTACCAAGGCAGTCTCCATACCATATGGGAGAGAGACAGGGTGAGTGTGACCCTGTTGATACTCCTGGACCTCTCAGTGGCTTTCGACACCATCGACCATGGTGTCTTTTTGGATAGGCTGGATAGCCTAGCTGGGTTTGAAGTTGGGGACACCGCTTTATGGTGGTTCCGCTCCTTCCTAGCTCACCGTGTCCAGAGGGTGGTGCTGGGGGACAGTTGCTCTGTCCCATGGCGTTGGTGCTCATGGAGTTCCTCAGGGCTCGATACTGTCTCCCATGTTGTTTTAACATCTACATGGAACCACTGGGAGAGGTCATCAGGAGGTCTGGGCTGAGGAGTCAGCAATATGTTGATGACACTCAGCTCTACCTCTTGTTTTCCACCAATCCAAGTGAGGCGGTTTCTGTGCTGAACTCGTGTCTGGACCTGATAATGGACTGGATGAGGGTTAATAAATTGAAACTCAATCCAGACAGGATGGAAGTGCTATTAGTGGGTGCTTCGCCGGACAGGTTGGAGGGCCATTTCCCTGCCCTGAGTGGGGTTACACTCCCCCTAAGGGACATTATCAGGTCCGCAGCTTGGGGGTGCTCCTGGACCCCAGTCTAACTCTGGAAGCCCATGTGGACTCAGTGGCCAGGGGCGCCTTCCTTCAGCTGCGGAAATTATACCAGCTACAGCCCTACCTGGACGAGTGGAGTCTCCTGACTACACATGCACTGGTAACATCTCGTATTGATTTCTGCAATGAGCTCTATGTGGAGCTGCTTTTGAAAATGGTCCGGCGACTGCAACTGGTCCAGAATTGAGCTGTGTGGCTGGTGAGTGCTGGGGCCAGTAGGGAACATATCAAGCCGATTCTGTTTAAATTACATTGGCTACCAGTTGCTGACCGGGCCCAATTCAAAGTGCTTGTTTTGACATATACAGTAAAGCCCTAAATGGCTTGGGCCCTAGATACCTGAAGGATTGCCTCCTTCCATATGAACCTACCTAACAGTTAAGATCTAGCCAGGGAGCCCTTTTGAAAGAGCCATCCCTCAAGGAGGTAAGAGGGATGTAGACAAGTCAGCTGCCCCCAGACTATCGAATGCCATCCCAATTGAGATTCGTCTGGCGTCGACACTGATGACATTCCGGTGCCAGGTCAAAACCTTCCTATTCCAGAAGGCTTTTAATTGAAATAATATCAACTGTGGATCCTGATGGCAATTTTTAGAGTATATATTTTAATTGTATTTTAACTGTATTTTAATTGCTTTATCTTTTTAATTGTATTTTAATTGTTGTAAGCCGCCGAGAGACAGTTGGGTAGAGTGGGCGGTATATAAGTTAAATAAATAAATTAAATAAAATATATGGAGGTAGTTTATCCATTCATGGAAACCTAGTGAATGTAATGTATTGTTTCTGGCAATTTTATATTACCATCACAATACAGTAAATATGAAATAATTTTGTAAAGAGAATATCCTAACTCAAAATAAGAAGAGACGGGAACTTTATCTTGTTTTTATATGTTTGCATTTTGTCTGCCTTTAGTGAAAAACAACTTTAAAATCTGCCAGGATGATTTCATAAAATCGTCCTTCCCTTCCTTTCTAAACCCATTGTTTGTTAATCCTCCTGGAAAACTCTCCACTGCTATTAGAATGAGAGAAGAACCTGGGAAAAAATGTTTTGGCTGGAATCTATACAGCATTTTGAGAACTTTCTGGAGAAAAATCACTTTCCTTTCCTTCTCTCTTTCATGGGAAGCATGTAATGCCATGATTCATAAACCCTGTTTTATCCAGTCCCTGAAAAGGCTTCTCTCCATTATGTAAAAGAGACCTGACACATTTATGTGTAAAATTGCTGGAGCGTTTACCTCACTATTCATCAAGACAACATCTTGTGTTCTAGGAATATAGAAATCATCTGGCACAACTGGTTTAAAGTATATACACAAACTGTCTGAAATCTGTGCATATATGCCCATAGCCAAATATAACAATCTTTGGCACATGCAGCAAGTGGAAGGATGACAGATGTGATGTGAATAAGTTAAGTGCCATTGTCATGTCAGCCTCTTAAGGGAATTGGCTTAGGGGACTGGAAGTGGGATGCAGTAGAGACATTTCAGCAGGGTTTTAAAAATTGAAATCAGCAATTGAAATCCCTCCTTGATTCCTTACTGAAAATCACAGCCATCCCAACAACAAACCATGTCAGTGGAATTAATGTTATATACTATACTGATCCAAAGTTATATTGCAGAGTGAATGATATCTGAAAGGTAGAGGATTCCCCCCCCCGAGGCCCTTCTTCTACGCTTATATTCTGACTCCATGAGACATTAATAACCAATACACACCAACAAGAGTCATCTGATGAAGTACGCTGTAATTTCATGCCATTAAGTCAAGTCCAATTTATACTAACCCTTTTCAGGGCTTTCTAGATAGAGGGTGCTCTGAAGTGGTTTATCATTCCATTCTTTTGAGGGGCTCTGGGACCCTGTGCCTTTCCCAAGGCTACACAGTCTGGCTCTTCTTCCTGGAGGCAAAGTATGGCATCAGAATCCCAACCTCTAACGTGCTGCCAGGTAGCCAATCCGCTGTTGGAGGGATTTGGAATTTGGTTATTCCCTTTTTGGTGCAGAGAAAAATGTGGAGAGATCTGCCTAGTCTCACCCTTTTCATTGGAAAAGGTTAGATAAACAATCGGGATGCTTCTTGTAAAAAGAAACAACAAAATCCTTTTACTCACACTTCATAACTCGTAAGGTGTCAGTCACATGTTTGTCCCGAACCCAGAACACACCCAGCATCTCATCAACTAGTTCAGTCTGCTTCCATGATTTCCTCTGATTAAAAGCAACAGGCTGCTAGCCTTAGTTTGTAAGTTACCACTAAACTTTAATATTTATTACAATCATGTCCTTAATTCCTTATGACAGCTTCCGTGATTACTCATGAGAAGGATAAAAATGGGTGGGAATTTATTTGGTTTAATATTTTGAAATAAGAACGTCTCAAATTCACATACCTTTCCATAAATTCAACATGAAGAACTTCAGTTTTTAAAAGTCAAAAGTAGAAAAG
The DNA here is from genome assembly GCF_051106095.1 of Pogona vitticeps. Classification (NCBI taxonomy): domain Eukaryota; kingdom Metazoa; phylum Chordata; class Lepidosauria; order Squamata; family Agamidae; genus Pogona; species Pogona vitticeps. The sequence continues at coordinate 75,374,188 of NC_135785.1, forward strand.
AGTGAAACAAACGAATTCACTCATCCAGGCAGAAGGTTTGAGTGCTCGAATGTCGGTTATGTGCTCTCAAGTTGATTCCAACATATGGCAAGCCCAGCAGAGTTGCCAAGGTATGTGAGATATTTAAAAAGTAATTTTATCATTGAAACCCCCAAGTGAGTTTACATGCCCATGTAGGGATTTGAACCCTGTTCTCCTGAGTTCCAGTCCGACACTGCATCCACTATACTACAAAGGCTTGAATACTTAGCTTTTAAAAACCTGGCTTTGAATCTCTATGTTCAATCATGTTTGTGGTACTGACCTATTGGGAATAGCTGGAACAACTGAGTTTGGCCAGGTCCTATGGCTGAGATTTCTGTCATTGTTGTTCAGCTCATTTTTGACAATGACTTGCCAAATATGCATTTTCCCCATAAATTAAACAGAAATAACTTGTAATTACAAAAACAAAAAGCATGTCCCTGAGTGGGAAAGAAAGCAAAGTTGACGAATGCCCTATGCAAGAAAAATAAGTAACTAGCAATGCAGTCGGGATGCGTTTGTGTGATCTAAGCTCCCAGTTACCAAAGCAACATGAAAAATAGAGAACGGAATAGCGCTGCTGCTCGCTTGTTATGATATTTGGCAGTTAACATGCTGGTGTGGCAACAAGTTGGTTGGCTCAAAGGCTGCTTGTTGTTCTAACTCTACTTATTTTGTAGCCAGTGTCTCACAATGTGAAAACTATGTTTCCTTCTATTACAGTGTCAATGCCTTCATGCACCTCAAATGTTGCGTCTGGGCCCTTAGACCTGCAAAGGAAACCTGCATTTACTTCCCAATGAACAATTATTAAACAAAAACAAACTAATTTGCTTACAGTACAGTATTAGGATAGACAGATACATTTTACTTTTTGAGGAAGTGTCACTTTGATTTACATGGTGACACGCCGAGTTTATCTAACTTGAGCCTTAGTTTTGAGTGGATGTAATTATGACCTGACTGTAAATATGCTTGTGGTCTCTGCAATAACTTAGCTTTTTCAAATAGTCAAGTGAGATAATCGGATTACATTTCCAGATGCACACAGGATAATCAACTATTTTTATTACATTACTGAAGAGATTTTTTTCTACTTACCAAAGAAAGGGAGGGAAAAAGAGGAGGAGGAGAGTAACTAACTTTGAAATCATAGTTACATAAACCAAAATATTTTCACAACGCAAAACAATACAAATGTTTAAACTTGCCTAATGAAGTATTAGGATGACACTGTACTTCTTGCTAATGAGTTCAGAGGACATTTTATGATCTGCCAGGTCAACAATCTACATTTTAAAAGACCCTAGATACATATGTACATGATCTCTATTTCAAAAGCCTTGTAAAAAGGTATTTGCACAAAGGCCCATAACAATCTTTGATAGCCTGGGGACCTTCACATATCAACAGCTTGCCATGTGGAGCAGGCAGCCTTTATGTGTTGAGTCCACAGGTTGATATTATGCTGACATAATATCTCTAGCTTGGGCCTAAGTCACATTCTAGAAAAGGCACTGGTAAATTTCACCTATAGGAGCAGTTGGTAGCACCTTTAAAGCCTTAAAAAATCAGGGAACCTATAGAACAGTAATGATAAATTTATAATATGAGGAAAGCATGAAATTACTCTTTATTTTTATCTCACCTTTTCGCCCCCAGACAGGTAAGAAACACAAAAGTTCTGCTTTACAGTCCTGGGAAATTTTCCATGGAACAAGGTATCTGTCATGGAAAAAACTTAGCAAGATTACATGAAACAGGAACTCTGGTTTTGTACAGTGATGAAAAGTAATGGTAAGTCATGTAAGTGTTAGAGAATGCAATTAATTACAATTTTTCATTATCATCAATAGCAAATTAATTGTTGAAGCTCACTAATGATTACCAAAACAGGGAAATGTTTAATCTTAGATTTGGAACTCTGAAAGTGTCCCTGATGTTTTGCAAAGTCTTGCCTCCTTCTGGAATCCAGCACTTGCCTCTCCTTCTGAATAAATAAGCCATGTTCACAGATGCTGAAACTGTGCTTAGCAAATCTTTAAGAGCCCTTGTGATGAAGTCCTCACACTAAAAGCTCCCTTCATCCTGGAGTCAGAGTAAATCCAGCTTGTTTCGTATTTACTTCCTCTGAAAAACATGCTGTGAGCATTTTGCTCTTTGTTATTATAGGACTCTTAGCTACTGTCATATTAATATATTATAATAGCAATATATTAATATTTTGTAATGAAACAGATTTGAATTCCTGCATTGAGCAGGGAGTTGGACTTGATGGTCTTATTGGCCTCTTCCAACCCCATTATTCATGATTCTATGATTAATGCTGTGACATATGAACCAGGTAATTATGCTGTTTATCCCACCCTCCATTTAAAACTATATTTGTGCCTTAAAATGCCCCTTAAAAAATCTTGACTGATGCACATTTTAACTTTATTTTCTAGATTTGTCTCTGAGCCATTATGGATTCAAAGAAATTGGTAATGTGTTCTCTGAAAATTATTCTGTTTCATCAGTCTCCAGACCAGCTCACGATACACTCTGCGGGGCAGTTGTTTTGAATCAAAGATATTAAAAATGAGTACAATGGAAATGCCTCATAATACTTCTAAAATCCCAGTAGGCATCTTTTCATCAGGATGGCCTTTCACAATGATACTCCCCCTCACACACACACACACACATCTTATTTCAACTTGGACATTTTCCTAACAAGCATAGAAAGCACAACTCAATTCTATGCATGTCTATGCATGAATGTGTGGCTGTATATTACTTGCTAGCCTGAGAAACATAGCTCAGTTCCATGAAAGATAAAGGTAGCTGTTATTTAACCTCCCCCCCCTTTTTTTTTCCCTTAGCGCTGAGGAGAGCTGAAGAAGCTTGCAGGCTAGACAGGCCACCTCTGCAGGCAACATCTGCTCTGTGGGCTAGAGATTTCCCATACCTTCTTTAGAATGTTGATAGTCAAGCCTTCAGTATTTCTTCTTCTTCTTCTTTCTTCCCTCTGGGAGGTCAGGTATCAGCATGGCTCTTCTGATTTTAGTGGTAGACTAGGTAGCTCAGATATAAAAAGGAGGAAGTCAATGAAGGTCATAAATTCCATTTATTATCTGATTTCACATGAGGATTCTTGGTTTGTTTTCCATGCTTATTCCATTACTCATTACTTTTCTTCTGATATTTAGGCATGACAATGACATGAAAAGATGTTCTAGCGATGTAAAACAGTCTTTAATCCAAAGCATAAAGGTGAAGGGGAAAGCAGACACTGCTCCCCTGAACCGACACAGAACCAAAGCCAAAAGCAGAAATACCACCTCTTTCCCTAGTTATTCCTTCATCCCATACTAAAGGGGTGCCAGAGGAGGGAAAGATTGCTTTCAGAGCTGTTAACTAACAATTCTGGTGTCCAAGGCTTTGCTGCCCTATTGGTTCAGCTGACGTCATATGAGCCTGGCAGACACAGGGAGAGAATAAAAGAATGGGGAGGAAAGTCGCAGTCTGAGGGTGTGGGTGGCCAGACTGGGCCTGTGCTAAACCCTCCTATTTTGTCTTTACTTCTGCCTAGAGAGCAGAGGGTGGAGGCAGTATGCCCATATTAAGGGCAGGTGGGTTTATGTCCTTCCACCAGCAACATTTTGTGCAGTCTAAATTGTCAAAACCCTACCCACCCTGCCCTAACTATCAGCTCTTTCATCAGATGTCAGAACTGACCAACTGAGGGTTTGAAGAAATTAAGCTGAGAACCACATGTGGCTCCAGGTCCAAAGTAATGCATTAGAATGCCTGCAGAGGGGCCCATATACAGGGACCCAGAGGTGGGATTCAGCCGGTTCGCACCGATTCTATAGAGCTGGTTCCTAAATGTACTATTGGCCTGAGATGAATGAAGGAGGAGGGGCCAGGTGACCAGCGACGAGCAGGGGCGAGGGGGTGCAATTAGCTGCCTCCCTTCCCACGCCACACTGAGCTATCGGAGGTGGGGTGTGGGTCAGCGGGTGGCACCTGTGCGTGCACGCAGCAAGCAGTGGATTAGGGCAAGCAGGAGAGCAGGATCGGGGCAAGCAGCCGACATGGCTGAGCTGCGGAGGGGAGGAGCGATGGGCTTCCCTCCGGCGGTGGGATCTTCCCTTGAAAACTGCATTCACACACACACACACACACACACACACACCCCTTCCCTTTCCATCCTCCAAGGCAGAACGGCCCTTCCTGGATGAGTCATCAAGGATCAGAGCTCTGGAGGACAGGAGGGCAGGGTCGAGAGTCTGCTCTTCTTCTTTAGCCTTTGTTCCTCTAAATTTGACCAGCAGCACGAATAGCTTTGTGTGGAAGGGTGTTCTGCTACAGACCCAGAGATTGCCGGTTCAAGTCCCTGCAGGGGAGCAACTCCTGTATTCTTTAATTTTATTTATCTAAGGGGACTCTTCAATTTTATTTGGTTGTTAAAGAGTGTTAGGGGATTGCGGGCAGCAGCGCAATTGTGCCAGCGCGAGCCGTATCTGTGTTCTATTTGGGTCCTGTTTACCTAAATCCTGGGTTATAATTTATTAAAAGTCCAGGTGTTTTATTTGGAAATAGCTGTTTGGATAGGACAGAGTGCTTCTTCCGAATTGAAAGGGTTTGGTTGTAATTGGGTCTTAGCGTGCCCCCCCCCCCTTTGGGCCGTTTCCTTGCCACGTGGCTCTGCAGAACACAGCAGTTGGCCCGCTATTGTTCTCAATCCCCTGCCGGGCCAGAGCACGTGGCCTCCCTTTGTTAGGGGCTTCCCCTTGTTTGGTTGGCTGGGGGGGGGAACAGAGCCAGGGAGGGGCTCCCTGGGTCCTTCCTGGCAGCCAGCTAGCAGGTCTATCTAGTCTGGCCTCCTCTCTACTAGCAGAGCTGTCTGATAGCTCAGGGCCTTACGTCAAAGACTACAGAGCCAGAGGACAGAGTTCGATTCCCATGGGGGCAAGGTTGACCTGCCACTTTGCTTTGGTCCTTCCTATATTATTAACGAGGCTTAACCGAAATCTTCCTTTAAACATAATCTAGTTGTCTGTACCTCTTTTACTGTTCTTATTGCAGTACAGTGGACCCTTGACTTACAGACGGCTTGACTTACAGACTTTTTGAGTTACAGACTTCTCTGGCCGCAAAATTTAGGTTTGACTTGCAGCCAGAGAATCGACTTACAGACCAGAAAAAAACCAAAATGGAACAAAAACGACCTGTTACGGGATTAATTGGTTTTCAATGCACTGTAGGTCAATGGAGACTTGACCTACAGACTTTTTGACTTGAGAACCGCCTTCCAATACGGATTAAGTTCTCAAGTCAAGACCCCACTGTATTTAATGTGTGAATTATTAAATTACCTTTCGGTATATCTTTTGGTTTAGTTAAAATGGTCATTAGGACATAGTTAATTTATTTGAATCCCACCACTGCAGGGACCCTCTGTAGAAAGACATCCATTTTTAATACCTAAAAAGGTAAAAAGGTTCCCCTTGACATTTTTAGTCCAGTCGTGTCCGACTCTAGGGGGTGGTGCTCATCCCGTTTTCAAGCCACAGAACCAGTGCTTGTTCGAAGATATTTTCCATTGCCACGTGGCCAGCGTGACTAGGGAACGCCGTTTTACCTTCCCACCAAGGTGGTACCTATTTATCTACTCGCATGTGCATGCTTTCGAACTGCTAGGTTGGCAAGGAGCTGGGACAAAGCGATTCGATCTTACGACTGCTGGTCTTCTGACCCTGCAGCACAGGCTTCTGTGGTTTAGCCCACAGCGCCACCACGTCCCTCTTTTATACCTAGAATTTAGTAAATGGTGCAAGATGCGTTTGGATAAATGTTGAGTAAGTGCTAATTCCAGGCAAATCATTTGCTCTGCATGTCTCCTAGGAACTATAGCTTGCCATATTTTTTTAAGATCAGCTTTGTGCATTTGCAGCTGAGAGGCTGATCTGAGCCCCACTCTGTTCACTGTATCCCCATGCACACACACACCCCAAAAAAACCCAAACCACCCTATCCTAGTTGAATTTCCACACATCACACTGATGTATAGAGGCACAGACTATTTTAGGGAAAAATAAAAGAAACCTATTAGTATCATTAGGTAATTTTCATTTTCTAACCTGAGACTTTCCATGCGAAAAGACTTCTTGCTCCATTAAAAATAACATTTCACTCAGGTAGTAATAGGAAACATTGAGTTCCTACAAGAAAGGGGGCTCTTTTAAGTATTTTAATTTTTCTGCCCAAATATGCTTTAAGTGAAACAGAGCCTAACCAATAAATTATCTATCTATATGCAACCACCTGATTTAGTGCTATCAGTGGTACAGATGGTGGATGAGAACACTGTAGGTGTTAAGATATTTTACAGCACTAATCTAAAACAGTTGTACAATGATGTAAGTATATGGAAATAGGGACACAGTTGCAGAATCAAAGCCAGACCTAAACTGATGGAGGACTAGCACAACAGCAATTTTTAGAAAGGGTAAGAGCATCACCACACAAGCATGCTGAAGTCATACCTGCATTTCAAGAAGAGGGATTGGTTTGGAAAATTAGCTGAAACCCCATGTGCCTCCAGGTCTGGAATGAGAAACAGGTGAAAACTCAAGGTGCAGATTTGTGGGGTTTTTTTGGACTACAAGTCCCAGAATTCTCCTTTCAGCATGGCTTGTCATTGTGCTGCCTGAGGAACTCTAGGAAATGTAGTCCAGCAAATGCAAATCCTTTATGTGTTCAGGACCAGCTGGTTCCAAAGAGCCAGAAAACAGTTATTGTTGCTCTAGCTGTCCCTCAGAGAAATTTTTTAAATCACTCTCGCTTGGGCAGTGGGTCTCCATCCACCAAAACTTCTGTGTGAACCGTCTGTAAGTACTTTATCAAGAAACATTGGATTGCTGTGTTATTTTCCTGTTTAAAAAACTAAATAAATAGGCAAAGCAAATGTGGATAATTGTGGCTTGTGGGGGGGGAACCTAGGGATTATATTCAAACATAAAGTAGACATGGCTGTTGCTCTATGTTCCCTCAAATTTTCAGGGCAGGGCTCTGCCTCTTATGTTCTCATCTCTACCCCTTTGTGACTCTACCTCTACATGGGGTTCCGGTTGCAACTGGAACCAAAGTGGCTGAAAACACTCGCTATGGGTGCACGGGCTGGTTGTGCAGCACTGTCTCCTTATATACAATGTCTAGGAATTCAGAAAGGGATAAAATGAGTTTAAACCAAGGTGGGCAAAATGCAGCTCTTTAGATGTTGCTGAACTGCAACTCGCAGCATAGAATCATAGTACTGTACTGCTGGAAGAGGCCCCAAGGGTCACTGAGTACATCCTTCCGCCAAAGCAGAAGAGCTACATTCAAAGCATCCCTGGTAGGCAGCCATTTAAACTTTGTTTATAAACCTCCATTAAAGGAAGTCCCCATCTCTCCTCCAGGGCAGTCCATTCCACTGGCCAAAGGCTAGCTCTTACTGCCAAATTATTTATTTATTTATTTATTTATTTATTTATTTATTTATTTATTTATTTATTTATTTATTTATTTATATCCCGCCCATCTGGTCTATACGACCACTCTGGGTGGCTTCCAAGGTAACATATATACAATAAAAACACAGAAATTTTACATAAGACAATCAATCACAAATACAGTACTAAAAGCAGATAATAAAGAGAGAATAAAGGAAAATCAAGTATTGACAGGAGGGAAGGCCTGAATGTACATCCATGTTTTTAGTTGACTTTTAAAGATACCCAGCGTGGGGGCTATGTGAATCGCTGAAGGGAGGTTATTCCAGAGGCGAGGAGCCACCACCGAGACGGCCCGATTTCATGTCTTTTCCTTCCGGGCCTCCCTCAGCATTAGGCTCCTCAGCCTCACCTCCTGACTCTTTTTTTAATTTCCTATTATCCAGGCAAAATCTTTGTTGTAAGTTGTATCTGTTCATACCCTCTGAAGCTACAGAAACTCCTCCACCTAACAGCCCTTCAAATATGTGAGGATAGCTATCATAGCACAGAGGAACTAGAGACCAAATTGCTAACATGCGCTGGATTATGGAGAAAGCCAGAGAGTTCCAGAAAAATATCTACTTCTGCTTCATTGACTATGCAAAAGCCTTTGACTGTGTGGACCACAGCAAACTATGGCAAGTCCTTAAAAATGGGAGTTCCTGATCACCTTATCTGTCTCCTGAGAAATCTCGATGTGGGACAGGAAGCAACAGTTAGAACTGGATATGGAACAACTGATTGGTTCAAAATTGGGAAAGGAGTACGACAAGGCTGCATATTGTCCCCCTGCTTATTTAACGTATATGCAGAATACATCAAGCGAAAGGCTGGACTGTATGAATCTCAAGCCAGAATTAAGATTGCTGGAAGAAATATCAGCAATCTCAGATATGCAGATGATCCCACTCTGATGGCAGAAAGTGAGGAGGAATGAAAGAACCTCTTAATGAGGGTGAAAGAGGAGAGTGCAAAAATGATCTGAAGTTCAAAATAAATAAAAAAACCAAGATCATGGCCACTGGTCCCATCACCTCCTGGCAAACAGAAGGGGAAGATAGGGAGGTAGTGACAGATTTTACTTTTCTGCACTCCATGATCACTGCAGACGGTGACAGCAGCCACGAAATTAAAAGATGCCTGCTTCTCAGGAGTAAAGCAATGATAAACCTAGAAAGCACCTTAAAAAGCAGAGACATCAGCTTGCTGACAAAGGTCCACATAGTCAAAGCTATGGTTTTTCCCTTAGCGATGTATGGAAGTGAGAGCTGGACCATAAAGAAGGCTGATTGCCAAAGAATTGATGCTTTTGAACTGTGGTGCTGGGGGAGACTCTTGAGAGTCCCCTGGACTGCAAAGAGAACAAACCTATCCATTTTGAAGGAAATCAACCCTGAGTGCTCACTGGAAGGACAGATCATGAAGCTGAGGCTCCAATACTTCTCATGAGAAGAGAAGATTCCCTGGAAAAGACCCTGATGTTGGGAAAGTGTGAAGGCAAGAGGAGAAGGGGACAACAGAGGATGAGAGGATGGTTGGGCCGTGTCATTGAAGCTACCAATATGAATTTGACCAAACTCCAGGAGGCAGCGGAAGACAGGAGGGCCTGGCGTGCTCTGGTCCATGGGGTCAGGAAGAGTCAGACATGACTTAACGACTAAACAACAAATCATAACACCTCTCAGTCACCTGTTCTCCAGGCTAAACATACCCAGTTCCCTCGATCACTCCATCATTCTTTCTTCTTGTCTGTGATGATGCTCCCATGTAGCAGAGCAAAAACTGAGTGGCCACATATTGCCCACCCATACTTTCTGGAAGAACAGGATGACATGGTGATGATTACGTTTGCCCAATGTTTACAATGTAAAGTAAAGAACTTAGAAATCTGGCCTGTCATTTCAGTTTTAGAGATCCTTGCTGAAAACGACAGTGGCCATGCCAACATCAATACAACCGCCCCCTCTTTCTTTCCAGATACATAGTTGTGATTTAAAAAAAAGAAAAGAAAAGCTTCGTGGTCTGCATGGTTTTGCAGCTTGAAATGCAGCTATCTCCTTACCCATTCCCCCGTGGGAATAAAAATAGATAACAGCTAATGAGAGTGTATAGGCACAAGTATGGGGTTACTTTCATAGCCAGTGCGATGGTTTTTTTAAAGGTCACTGTAGATTTCATCATAGACATTAGAGTAAATGGATGAGAACAATAAGATATATATTGGAATACATGTCTCTGTATTAGTATGAGTGGAAAACATAGCTCAGACAAGGAATTAACACCTCCTGGCATTCAGAATAGCGCTAGTATAATTAAAAAAGAGATTTTTTAGCATCAGAAAGGAGAGGTTCTAGTTTCATATCACACAGATTCTCATTTTGTGCCCAAGCACAGCTAAATATCCAGACAGTTTTAAAATATTTTGCTTAAAACTCCCCAGTTGGTGCTACAAAGGCTTAAGTATCTTGTCAGAATCTAAAGCTGTAATCAAACACACCTTCACCTGGGATAAATTCTAGTTCAACCCAATGATACTGACTCCAGAGCATACATGAATTGAACAGGATTGTGGCAACAGTTGTCGGTATGTGGGAGCTAGGTAACTTTAGACTCTAAATTTTAAAATATTATACCTTTTAGACCACAACTGTAGTTATGACATGCTGCCCAGTCCACTGCTGACATGTTCAGCAGCATGGTGCGTCTTTGTCCTATGCCCCAGGGATAACGCAAGACTGGGGCTGGAGGCACGAGATCTGGATGGGAGGGGGAGCATATTTAAGGGAAGGCTCGTCCCTCCCTCTGCCTCTTTCCTTGCGAGCAACCCGCCCGCCCATCCTGACACCAGTGTGAGTTCTACTGGTCACCTGTTTTGGAGCCAGATAGGAATTTTTGACTTGCATCCTGATTGGCTGTTGGAAGTGGGAATTTTTTCACCTATCCCACACTGGTCGTGGTGCTTTGATATAATAAGTGGGTCAATAGGTCACACTGGTGGGTAGTGCGGCTATAACAGGTTTCGGTGAGTCCCATCACAAACAGGTAAGGTATAGCTCACTAGATGCTCTAACCTTCCTAGTATTATGATTACACACAGTTTTCAGGATTGCGATACTGATCAGTCCCTGGTCTGTAGCAGAGTAAAACTGCAAATAAAGAGACTGCATTGCGTGAAAAAGGAACACCATATATTGACATCAGCAAGACTTGTGATCAGAGAAAGATTTTGGATTAACAATCAGCCTGAAGAAAACACAGGTCATGGGCCAGGGCGTGGACTTACCTCCCTCTATTACCATCTCTACACAAGAATTGTAGGTTGTTCATGATTTCATGATTTCTCTAGATGACGAGCTGGATAAATGCATTGGCAAAGCAGCTACCATGTTCTCTAGACTCACAAAGAGAGTATGGCTTAATAAGAAGCTGACAGCATATACCAAGATCCAGATCTATAGAGCCTGTGTCCTAAGTACACTGCTGTACAGCAGTGAGTCTTGGACCCTTTGTGCACAGCAGGAGAGGACGTTGAACACTTTTCATATGCATTGTCTCAGATACATTTTTGGTATCACCTGGCAGGACAAAGTTCCAAATAGAGTACAGTGGTGCCTCGCTTGACGACGTTAATGCATTCCAGCGAAATCACTGTAGAGTGAAAACATCGTCAAACGAAACAAAAAAACCCATTGAAATGCATTGAAAACCCCTCAATGCGTTCCAATGGGCTGAAAACTCACCGTGCAGCGAAGATCCTCCGTAGGGGCAGCCATTTTCGGGTGCCTGTAAAGCAAAACATGGCTCCTAAACATAACAGGGAGCCATTTTGTACACCCAGCAGCCATTTTGAAAACCCAACAATCAGCTGTTTTGATCGTCGTAAAGCAAAAATCAGTTCCCGAAGCAGGGAACCGATCATCGCAAACCAGGAAAACCCCATTTAAACCATTGTTTTGCAATCACAAAAGTGATTGCAAAAACCTCACCATCAAGTGGATTCATCATAAAGCGGGGCAATCGTAAAGTGAGGCATGACTGTAGTCCTAAAATGAACTGGAATTTTTAGCAGGTATACATTACTGAAACAGCAACATCTACGTTGATTTGGGCATGTCATGAGAATGGCTGATGGTCGGATTCCAAAAGATCTCATATACAGTATGGGGAATTAGTGCAGGGAAAGTCCCCCCGAGGGAGACCACAGCTGCGATACAAGGATATCTGCAAACGGGATCTGAAGGCCTTAGAAATGGACCTCAACAGATGGAAAATTTTGACATCTAGGGGTCCAGCCTTGAGGCAGGTGGTGCAGCACAGCCTCTCCCAATTTGAAGAAGCACTTGTTCAGCAGGCCAAAGAAGCAAAGAGGCAGTCCCAAAACCAGCAAAATCGGGGAGCTGGACAGGGGACAGATTGGATTTGTCTTCAGTGTGGAAGGGATTGTCACTCTCGGATTGGCCTTCTCAGCCATACTAGATGCTGTTCCAAGACCTCTATTTAGAGCACGTTACCATAGCCTCTCTAGATTGAAGGATGCCTACTATGAAATACAAAATTAATATTTCTGTTCCCTGGTCATTTAAAGCATGGTCATTCCATGCTTTAAAATGTGTCTACATTCTTAATAACCTGGAGCAAAACAGCAACAGCAACAAGTTTACAAACCCTAGCACTTTTTAAAGCAATATTCTGAGCATACACTGCTTGAATTTTAAATTCAGTTAGACCATATTACTTTCTTATCAAAGGTCACAAAAGTGTGCTTCTCCTGCAGATATATGAAACACACTGACTTGTGAACAAGCACCATTTTGTTGCAGAAGACAATAATATGTATGTATGTATGTATGTATGTATGTATGTATGTATGTATGTATGTATGTATGTATGTATGTGTTTGTTTGTTTGTTTGTTTGTTTGTTTGTTTGTTTGTTTGTTTATTTATTTATTTATTTATTTATTTATTTATTTATTTATTTATTTATTTATTTATTTATTTATTTATTTATTTATTTAACTTATATGCCGCCCACACTACCCGAAGATCTCTGGACGGCTTACAACATTTAAAATACAATAAAAAGGCAAAATAAAAGGGCAAAATAATTAAAATGCAATTAAAATATATATTCTAAAAATTGCCATCAGATCCACAGCTGATATTATTTCAGTTAAAAACCTTCTGGAACAGAAAGGTTTTGACCTGGCGCCGAAATGTCATCAGCGTCGGCGCCAGACAGATCTCAGTGGGGAGGGCATTCCATAGTCTGGGGGCAGCTGCCGAAAAGGCTCTTTCTCTACAAGCCCTCCCTCTTATCTCCTTAAGGGACAGCTCTTTCAAAAAGGCCCCCTGGTTAGATCTTAACTGCCGGGTAGGTTCATATGGAAGGAGGCGGTCCTTCAGGTATCCAGGGCCTCTGGCCAGATGAATAGAAAATTCTAGAAGTCAGAGCCCCCAAAGTAATGTTTTTTTCAAGCTCTTGTCTTTAATCTACAAAAATAATCCTTCACATATATATTTCTTTCTAGGTTAGCCTTGATGCTTCATCAAATTTCTATTATTTACAGATTTCATAGGAAATGAAGTTGAAAAGGAGTTTTAACGTTGTGAAAGGAGATTTTTCTTGTGAGTAACAAATAACGACGGTACAGATATAAGTTTTTCATAAGCAGGAATATGGAAATTTCCTCAACTACAATATTGAATGTATTGTACTTATTTTATTCTATTCTGTGAATTTCAACCAAAAAAATCAACTTAAAATAGAAACTTAACAGAGGACAACTACAAAACAAACAAACAAAAAACAGAAAAATATCCTGAAACTCTCAGGCAGTGTACCAATGCTCAAATTAAGGAACTGCAGGAAAATGGTGGAATAAACACATAATTTTTAGAAGAAACATAAATACAAGAGGAAATCCCAAGAGAAGAAGGCTAGGGCCATCTTGATGAAGGCACAGAGATAAGCTTCTCTGAGAGAACTCCTTATGAAGGATTATCATTTTCTGTGGACTACTTCCCTCTCTGTATTTGTACAGTAACTCTGTATGATCTTTCAAAGAAAAAAGAAGTCAGTCTATCTTCTGGCATAAACATGTCCAAACATCTGTGCAGCAGCTATGCGAGGTTGTATATGTGCCACTTCTGATCTGTCTGTAGTACACTTCACATGTCAGATGCTGTGGTCAGAGGGTTGCAATGGGGGAATCCATTAGGGGGAAAGTCTACAGTATAACTTTTTACAAAATGTTTTTTGTGTGTTTTTTCCTTGGCTGTCAAGACTTCTGCTCCCACTTACCCAAAACTCTTTCACAATCCTCTCTTGGATTTTGCTTTGGGTAGATTTACAAGCTCAGTGAATCCAAAAATGGCTTTCAAAATAAATGATATTTTTAAACCTAACTCAAATGAGAGAACCTGCCAAGCAGGTTTTCCCAAGTTCTCATAGCTCTACATTATGTGACTCTCTTCTTGGACCAGGTTCTCAGCTTGAATTCCAAATGACCTGGAAGCAATCCTAAACTAATGTGGATGCAGGCATTTCAAAGCTCCGACTCCACTGATAGTGACAAGGATGAGACAGGAGAACTAAAGAAGACAAATAGGAATTCAGAAATAGGCCAAGTGCTGTGTTTTCCAATTGTTTGAATAATCCAAAAGGCTCCCACGTTCCTACTACCAAATTTCGTGAGTCTCTTCAAGTCTTACCAGCATCTCAGGTAGCACAAATGAGTGGCATTTTACAAGCAAGTGGATGTCATACTGTATATAAGGCTAGTTGCTACACGCATACATCTTTATAGAAAGCCAATAGGCTTCTGAATATCTTGATTCAGCCTTTGTCTGCAGTGCCAAGTATTTTATAAAGATAGAGCAGAGTCTGTTTTTCTTTTCCAACTAGATAGTACAGTAAAAATCTCTGTGAAAGCTTTGTCACTTTGGTAATCAGCATTGGGCAGTCTGTGTTTCCCAGAGCAATATCCCTATTAACCTCAAAGCAAGCCAAGAATAAGAAGGTAATTTCATGGCCAAACAAATGCTTAAAATAAATAAATATACAGAAGATTAACATCAGAGTTATAGACATTTTTAGTCAAAAGTTAGTCCCCTTGCAATTAATTCACCGGCTAGAAAGTAAGTTTAAAATTGTATTTACTTGGAAGGAAGTCCCATCATAGAATCATAGTTGGAAGGGGCCTATAAGGCCATCAAGTCCAACCCCCCTCCTCAATCCAGGAATCCAAACACAGTGGGCCTTGTTCGTGAGTAGATACATTTGCACTATATGGTTCTTAAATTTTGCTTTTTTAATATTTTTGTCATTATTTAAAAAATTGAATAAACTGTCATTTCTACTGTATAAATTGCATATTTGTCAAATTTTATAAAGGGAAAGTAATGTCTAAGTTTACCCTCCAGTTGAAAAACCAGTTTGCAGCTTCTGTGCATTCTTCTAAATAAACTCTATATAGTCCTGAGCTTGGATGCACAAGCCAGGTGAGCACAGTCAAAGGTAGTCTACTAGCTGTGTCCATTTCCAGAGATGTCTGACTTGACTGGGGTGACACACACACGTTACTAACATTCTGCTTGAATTGCTATAATTCACTGTATGTGCCTGCTTGCCTTAAACATGCATTAAATGTTAAAAATATGTTGGAACCTAAAGAGCTTTGCATTCCCTTCTCATAGTGAAGAAAGTCCTAAGAACAGCAGTGGTGAATGCAAATCTTTCTCTTCTGCAGTCTGACTCTCCACCTTA
Source organism: Pogona vitticeps (assembly GCF_051106095.1). Lineage (NCBI taxonomy): Eukaryota > Metazoa > Chordata > Lepidosauria > Squamata > Agamidae > Pogona > Pogona vitticeps. The sequence continues at coordinate 75,389,501 of NC_135785.1, forward strand.
TCATTGGTCTTATTCAGATACAGTATGTACTGCTCAGTTCAATGGGGCTTAGTCCGAGATAAAGTTGAGAAAATGAGGACATTTACTATTTTCAATCATTTTTGAAGGGATCAGAAATATTTGCACTATTTGGAATATCTACTGACGCTGCAGTATATTATCCTGCATCTAAAATGAATCAGCCAGCAGCTGTTACGTGTGGTAAAGGGCCCCATGTTGTGTGAGTTGCTTAAAAAGTGAAGGGTCAGATAGATTTCTGAGAGCTGAGTGGAACTGGAAATTTTCCAAAGGGCGATTTTGGTTTTAAATAAATGTGAATTTCTGCAACTGAAGTAAGATTTTGTGTCTGGGAGTAGAGGAGGAGCAGCGGGGGGAATGATAGTCATATATTTCTGACCAACTATACTCCCACAACACCCCTTGCTTTATTACTGTGTCAAAGGCAAACAATATTTTATTTGTAAAGGAGAACCATGAAGCCTTGACCATGTGGATTTTTGAGAAGAGAAAAAAAGAGAGGGGGGGGGGAAATATCTCATTTGCTGCTGGTGCTGTGGGTTTTGGACTGTATCTTTTAATTATAAGGCAAATTCTTCTATTGTTACTCGGGTGGTCTGACTGACACCTTACTCTACCAATAGGCTTCAGCAAAGATGGGTGGCAAAAGCCAGCCTTTTCATGTTACCCATCTGTAAGACATGCTTGATGTTTAAATCAGTTACATAGACATTTAAATCCCTTTCCCATGCCAGCACATTGCCCTTTAAGCCTTTAGGTTTTTATTCTTGCCATGACTCATATGTTCAGCCTGCACATTAACGCTGAGGTAGAGATCTATAATAAATCATTCAGTGTCTGTGTCAAGTGAATTGTTGTTGTTGTCTTTGGTGAACTGGGACACCCCCCTTTCTGCCGTGTAATAGGCTAATAAAGGATGGTGCCAGAATACACCACACTGTAGCCCATGTGTGTGTGTGGGGGGGATGAATATGGAAATATTCTGAAATGGCAATTCTCCTAAATAAATAGCACATCAGTTTACTTAAAGCTAATCATAAATGGAACAAATTGGACCCATGTGCCTAAGAGAAACCTGAGCAGAATGCAGGAGTTAAAAGAACCCATTGTTTTCTAACCTGACCCTGGGCATGTGTCAGGTTACATCTGTTAAGAGTGAATCTAATGCCAGCCCTATATTTTTAATTATAAATATATAAAACATTTTAATAAGATGACATTCTGGCCTTACTAAGCCTTTAAAAAGCTGGATGTGGGCGGAGTGGGTAGAATGGTACTCCATGTGCCCCAGAGACAATGCCAGCATATAATGATTGACTGTTTTCCTGTAATAAATTGGAAAAAAATCTGGTTGGTAAGAACGGATCCAAATCACTTGGCATTAGAAAGGTAATTTGTTACCGAGCTTCCTCTTCAAAACTGTTTCCAAGTTCTGCGGAACTTAGTTAGTACAGTCTGTAATGTTTAAAAGGAGAAGGAGGAAGGCATGATAGAAAAGCTGGTTTTAATTTTGGTTTGAGCTTTTATTAAAAAAATACTTATGGCTCCAACCTAGAGGTTTGCGCAGCCAAAAAAAAAAGGGGGGTGTGTGCTTAGGACAAAAGCCAGATCTATAGCCACCTTCTTTGTACCTTTCCAAATCTCAAGCCTGCTTAATTATGATTAATTGCCACATGGATAATCAGATACAGTTTCAAAAGGTTGGAGATGACAGCCCAAGGACACCAGGGAAGAAAGGAGGGTTGCCTTTGATACAAGAGAGCAGAAGGGGGGGGGGGGTGAACACAAGCCAAGCTCCTTCCTCAGCCCCGTAACCTTTTCTTATTTTAACAATTCCAAACAGAATTAATGCCATCAGTATATTGTTCCTTCTCCGGGGAATTAAACTTCAACTGTACAATTTCTGCAGCTGTCAGTTTTTTCAGACCTCCTGTCAATAATGCAATGTTGGGGTGCCCTTCTTCTTGAATGAAAGCAGTTTCAAGTTTCTGCTTTATGTCTCTGCTTTCTGGGTGGTGTGACATGATGAGAAAGTACCAAAAAGGAAGGGGCAGATTGGGGGTGTGTGTGGAAATAGCAGTTAAAAAGCTTCTACTTTTGACTTAACTGGATCAAATGTAATAGACTTCAGTCTTTTCTCCTTATTTCCTTTGCTTGATTTAGAAAACACTGTGAAAAGTGCAGGAGATTTTGTCTTGCCAGCTCTTTCCTCCATTTAAAATCCCTTTGGCTAAGTCAAGGATCACAGTATGTCATTTCCAGCCTAACAGAAGTGCTGGGCCTCGTTCAGCTCCTATTACTAGGAGGCAAATCCCTCGATTCCAGGCGCCAGCGTTTCTGCTTTTTTGGCTCTTTTCCCAGTATTGTTTCCTTCATTACATTCCAGAGTGCCTCTCAGCCAGTTAATGTTTGCACTGGGAGGTCCAAATATCCAGCAATCAGCTCTGAACTTCTCTCTCTCTCTCCTTTCTCTCTCTCTTTTTGTTGAGAATTGCAGGTTTCAAATGCAATCGCTGGCTTTAAAAGGAAACGTACAGGTGAACACACCAAAAGCACTAATTTTCATTTTATTCACAAACAGTCATATTTGCTGCAGCTTCGCCACATGCCCTCATAAAAATGGTTGTAGAAAATGTCTGGCTTTTAAAAGATGTTATACAGCTTAGATTTGTTGGGGGTTTGCCTCTCTCTTTTTTTTTGAGCAATCACTCTTTTCTGAAGCCCCCCTACCCACCCGCCCAGCCACCCACCAAATGGTACAAATACATTTTAGACTAAAGTGTGCTAGCGTTGTTTATTGCATGTGGCTGAGCTTATTGATAGGCTTTCAACATATGTTCTTTCATTTGGAAATCTAGTGAGCCAAAAACAGATAAACTAAGCTGAACAGGGTTATAGTTCAGAATGTTTAAAGGCCAGGTTTTGTTATTCATGGGTCTTTGTACTTAAATCACTTGCTTTAGAACAATTCCTATGTGGAAATAATGCCAAGGAAAACAATACATGGATTTGGTCAGTGTTAAAGGTTTAATATAATATTGTTTGGGATGCATATATATAGTTTTACTATGGGCAGCTTGTGGGTATCAGTGGGGGCACCTAATCCCAAGTTTGGAGAAAAGGCTGCTTGGTCATTAGCCATGTGAAAGCAAGATGCTGTGATCTCCTCCAGTTCATAAGTCTACAGGTCTATAATGTAACAGTCAATGTAAGATTTTTTGGGGGGTGGGGCAGGAATATATGGACATTTCCTCACAACTTCAATATTCTGTGGCCACTGAAGTTCTCTGGGTTTTTGGAGGAATTCCTGTTGCATGGGGTTTTCCCTCAAGATTTTTTTGTAGTTCAGTTTGGAGTTCTCCCAGACTTATGTGCCGGGGTAGCACTTCAGCTGCTTAGGGTGTATTGCTTTTGATAGACAAACTGGATCATAAGCTAATGAATGTAGGAGGTAGCCATGTTAGTCTGTGCAAGCATATCAGGCAAAATCCAAAGAAACAAAGTATAACAAGACAAGATAAAAACATATGGCACCTTAAAGCCTATTATATTTTTATGTGAGCTTTTGTGGACACATCCACTTCATCATATTTTCCCCGATTCCTAGTTTATTCTCACACGCTGTATGTCACATTCACTTGGAGAACACCAGCTGGACTGTAGCTAACACGGAGATATGTTCAAGGGAACCCCCAAGTCTGCAGAAGGGCAAAAATTATTTAAGGAGAATACTCCTAGTGAGCCAAAAACCAAACCTAACTTAACCTAACCTGTGAAAATTGTGCAGACTCAAAAGCCACTGAATGTTGAATATATATTACCAGACTGCAGAAGGTAGAGGGAGCAGAATCCTGGGGAAGGACATGGAATGAACTGTAAAGCAAGACTGGCTGGCTGAAACCCTTTCCAGAAGCATTTCACACTGCAACCCTCTCTGGCACGGCCCACTTGTTTTTCCTCCTTCATATCGCAGATATGTAGGCATTCTCCTCTTGTAGCTAGTCTTTCATGATAGAAGTAAATGCATTCATACTACTACTTACATAAGAAAGCACAATAGTATATTTTGTTTCCATTTAATTCATTGCATTAAAGATTGGGGAATCAATTCCCCATCATAAATGATGAGGGTTGCTCTTCATAGTATATGGTGTGCCAGCCAGTGCAGTGGCTGTTCTACCCCATCCCCTCTGGTACACACACGTGCACTCATGACCATACTACAGATGCTGTGCATGCTCACTTTTCAGAGCATTGCTTCCCATCTTGCAGAATTATTTAATTGTTATAATTTTTTCTTATATTTGTTTTATATTGTAAGTCTCCTAGAGTGGACGAAATGACCAGATAGGCGGGGCATAAATAGAACAAACAAACAAACAAACAAACAAACAAATAAATATTGTAAAACTTACAGAGTCATTGGTATCATCAATTATCCAATACAGACACTGTGATCACTGTCATGGTCACAGTATAATAATTTTACAGATATCACTACAGATTTCTGTTCTGACCCCCAACAGCCTCCCTCTTCTCCCATACTGCCAAACTCTACCTCAGTCAGTATCTCCCTTCAGAATTATGGATTCTTGTTTTATTATGTGTTCACAATATGTTTAATAAATCCCCCAAATGATCCTGAACAAAGAGCTAGCAGATGTTGATTTCCTCACTTAAACATATTTATTTGAAAGCATTATATCTTTCTGACTTCCTCTCAAGGCACTGACCTCTGAACCTTCTCATTTCCCTGCCTCTCCTTCTTTTATATACAATATTCTTCAAGCTGTAGCCAAACACAGCTAATCATGTAGGATGCAGCCCAACAAAATATGAAATTTCCTCTTGGACCACAGTAGCTCCACTTGCATTATGAAAAACAAGACACTTAATTCCTCATCCTATTTTTTCTAGTTGAAATTATTTTTCCTCTCTCAGTCTTCTGATCCAGCAGCAGGACTAGCCCTCACACCTCCTTCACTTACTCTTCTATCTGCAAAGCATTCTCCGCCATTGGTCTACAGCCCTTTCCCAAAACTATGTGCCATGTAAACCTATCTTAGGAACTTCCCAGGCTTGTGACCATACACTTCTTGGAATTTCTGATTAAGGACCAGTCTTATCAGCCATGATGAACTTTTGGATGTTTTCATGCTAGAAAGTGAGTGGCTGAAAACAGATAATTTACCAAGTGGTAAACATGTTCTTCTTTCTTAAATGCTTGTTAACATGTGCCAGTATCAGAAAAAAATAATGTAAAACAGAGACAACAACTTGCTTCATAGTATTCTGCAATTGCTATTACGCCATCCCTCATTATGAGTTGTAGTGATGATATGGAGTGAAAACCTGTCCATTGCTGCATTATCTTGAAGTATAAAGATAGCTCAGTGGTTTAGGGAGAGGTGGGGAGTTTGGTTCCCCACTGTGCCTCCTTGACAGGGGTTGGACTTGATGACCAAGAGGGCCCCACCCAACTCTGCAGTTGGAGAGTTAGAGAGCAGCATGTATATATTTTGGAGGGAAGATTCAAAATATAAATATGGAGGAGTCAGAGGTGCCTGGAGCTCTCACTGCTGCCATCGCTGCTGCCCCAAGCCTCCAAGGGCTTCCCTGTCACTGCCAGAGGCCTTTCGGAGGTCCCCCGCCTACGCCAATGCAGGCTTTCCCAGGGTGGACCGGGCCTACCAGGGGAGGCATGATTGGCGGTGAGGGGGACCTCCGAGAGGCATCCCGTAGTGGCGGAGAAGCCCTGGGAGGCTTCCAGAGGCATGATCGGCGGTGAGGGGGACCTCTGAGAGGCCTTCCAGGGTTGCTTCTTGGGAGGAAAGCGATGACAAACTTTGACAGCATCTTAAAAAGCAGAGACATCACCTTGCCGACAAAGGTCCGCATAGTCAAAGCTATGGTTTTTCCAGTAGCGATGTATGGAAGTGAGAGCTGGACCATAAAGAAGGCTGATACCAAAGAATTGATGCTTTTGAATTGTGGTGCTGGGGGAGACTCTTGAGAGTCCCCTGGACTGCAAAGAGAACAAACCTATCTATTTTGAAGGAATCAACCCTGAATGCTCACTGGAAGAACAGATCCCAAAACTGAGGCTCCAATAATTTGGCCATCTCATGAGGAGAGAAGACTCCTTGGAAAAGACCCTGATGTTGTGAAAGTATGAAGGAAAAAGGAGAAGGGGACGACAGAGGATGAGATGGTTGGGCAGTGTCATAAAAACTACCAACATGAATTTGACCCAACTCCGGGAGGCAGTGGAAGACAGGAGGGCCTGGAGTGCTCTGGTCCATGGGGTCACAAAGAGTCGGACACAACTTAACGACTAAACAACAAAAATACCTTTTCTTATACTACTAGTGTGTGATGTAATGATGGCACATGTAATGGAAACAAGACCATGTCCCTACACCTTTATTGTGTTCCTCACAGAGGAGCCAGGATGACAAGGACTGTGGGATGTATAATTTCCAAGACTGATCTAGTGATGCATTCTCATATCCCATTATATTCATCAATGTCCTACACATAGGTCACATGTTAAAACATGCATTACCACTTCTATTAGCTCCAAAGAAGCTTTTCCTCACTGTCACTTCCATGGATCATTAAAACACACAAAACAACCCAGCTAGCATATGGTAAGTGTGGGGAACATTCCCTAATTATTAAGTTTCCTCCCAGTCTTTACAGCATATTAAAATGCATCGCACAATATCCCAACCACTACCACCACCTGTAACACCTTTTCACTGATAAAGGAAATCAAGAAAACATGGAAAGAAACCCTACGACTTGGTGCTCTATCAGCACTTGTAGCAAGCTTCACATTCCAACCAAAGGAAAAGTTTAAAAGCCCTTAGAACTGAAAGCAAGTACTTTATGGGTAAATTCAATTCAGGCCCGTACTTTAAGAAGGTTACAGGAATATTAGGCTAAGGGCATCACAATTATGTGAAGAAGTCTGGAGAGAAAAGATTACATTGTTCTGACAACAACATTTTTGAAACATTTAGGCCTTTCATATCGTTAATTTAAAGTGTGAGATTAAATATTTTATGCAAATATTAGACAACAGCAGAGAGCTCTTCAACTTAGGATTTGAAACAAATTGAAAGCATGCAAGACATATTCATTTCTTAAGCAGTTTAGTTTTAAAATCTGCATTGTCTCTTTTAGGATTAACTGACAGTAACTCTTTGTGTTCAAATGGATTTAACTTCAGCATGGTTTGTTTTCCAGATATCATTGTCCTCCAGTCCTCCAGCATAAAGCAAAATGTAAAGGGACAGATCAAGCAAAAAAAAATATATCTTCACATCATAAACACCAAATTCTGTTTAAATTTCATTACTAAATAGGATTTCGGCTTCATGTTCCATGCCTAATCCTGTACTATAAAAGATGTATAAAAACCTCTTGATAAATTATAACAGACTTTTGTGGAAGTTGCATATATTGATTAAAACATCAAGCAGTTAACACGCAAACCAATAATGAATTACTTCTCGAGGAAGATAAAACTTTGTGATATTTAAAATTACAGACTTGAAAGTAAGTAAAATTACCGTTAATTATGCAGAAGGGAGCAACACCTTAGCAGTAAACAAGATAAGCACCTCAAACGGCACTAATAATTTTAATTAACATTTCCTAGTTTCCGTTCACCTCCCTTCAAGGTCATCTACTGCCTCCTTGTATGACAATATTACTGAGCTCCGTTAAAAACTTGCAGGCTTTCATTAACTGTTGTGATTTAAAAAGAAAAAAAAAACCATTTTGTTCCGGCACAGATTGTTTTGATTTTTAAAATATCACTGAATCATACACAGACATACAGTAAATCAGGCTTCTGTAGAACTCCTTGCTGGGAAAGCCATTATATAAATTCAGCAAGTTCAAATGGTTAATCTGGGCCTGATCATTCTGAACCCAGTTCATAGGCCCATTAGCCCAGCCGTCCCCTTTCATAGCTCCCTCAGTCTAGCCAAATAAGATGTTCCCTATGGTCCACAACTTAGAAGCTGCACTTCTAGCTTCTACGATTGGCAGGAGAACTCCTTGCCACTGCCTTTGTCAAAGCACTGCTTACTTTCCATGTCCTCTTTCAGGGAGGACCTGGCAGCGGTTAGGCCATTTCCAATTCTTGAGACTTCTGGCACATTTAAAAAGAAGGAGAAATACCAACACAAAGTTACAAACATTACAGTATATTTAAAATCTGATGGCTTCCATGAATGTGAAACGTAGACCAAATGGGCCTACCATGACAGTCTCTGGTTTCAGGATGAGAGCTGAATGCAATTACTATGTGTAGCATAACCACCACAGTCAAAAAATTGTGCGTTTCAATCTCTACCTCAGACTTACCTAGGGATATCCAGAGCTTCAGCATAAAATGGGATGACTGGATGCACCCAAGAAAAATGTGTTGTGGCTCATCACATATTATCCATGAAGAACTGCCTACATAACTTCCTTTAAACAATAAATAAGGTTCATGACACAGAACGTTGTCTGAATGGTTGGCTACTGAAAATAGGACCAGGAGAAATACATACATATACTGTAGTGTAAAGGAAATCACACATAACAACATAGGACTTGCAGTGTACTGATTCATACAATTATGCATTTAAGATTTATCAGTGTATTGGATTGCTTGCCCTGGCTATTTAAATATGAGGAATATAGTAAGAAAATGCCATTTGTGCAGTACTATTGTTGTTGTGGAACTCCTGAGGGAGGTTTGGTAAGTTCTCACGTTATTCTTTCCTGTAGATACATGTTGACCAAAGGTGCCATTGCTCCACTCAACTTTTCATAGCTAATGCTACTCTTGTGATTTTATTAGTTTTCTTTGGGTTTATTGTAACGTAGTTTGATGGGTGGTGGTGGTGGTAGAGTCTGATGTATTTTATTCTTTTTATTACTTTTATTTGTGTATACCTCAAATAGTCCTTGAGTGGACTAATAAAAATGCTAGAATAAATAAATAAATAAGTGTTATATCAAGGCATTTGTTCTATGCCCCAAATTTAATAGACCAGGTCACTTGGAATATAATGTGGAGTGAAAGAATCTCATTAGGCTAAAATGAATGTAAAATGTGTCAATTTGATCCAAATGAGAACTGTAGTAAAACCATGTTTGATGTTCATGTGCAATAAATCTTTAACATTTGTCTGTAAAGTATTAGAGAATCCATGGGGAAATCTGTATTTGTGATAGCTCGCACATTTTCAATGATTTTCCTCTAATCTTTTGTTGACATTTAAAGCACGTGGAGAAAAAAAGAACGTAACATCTTCAAAATCCAAATTATGAAGTGTTTCTCCATGGTAAACAAAGTATGTACTGATCCTCTATCTGTTGTATATAGAGGTGTAGAGGAAGGGATGGGATGCAAGGTGACCCCAAGGGACACTTTGCACTTAGGGTCTTGAGGCTTGGGTGGTGGGTGGCCTCGGGGTACTCCTGCATGGGGACCAAAAGCATGCTGTACATCAGAACAACACACATTTGGAACAGGAACTCCCTGGATAGAGGTATGGAGAGGAATGTTGGGAATGGGTCCAGTTCCAGACCTATTTTCACTATAGTGGGCCCCCTCGTGAAAGGGGAAGTTTGAGTTTGAAGAGTTAATAAAGTTGTGGCCCTAGTTTAAACCAATTATGCTGTGTCTCATCTCATTATTCCAGGGTGGGCAGGCAAAGGCAGAAATTATTACAATACTTAATCTTGCACACAAAGGGATAACTGTTTTAGGCCAAGACTAATTAGTCAAAACCAACCCGAAAACAACCCCCCCATCTACAACAATCTATTCAATCTGAAAAATGGTCAGTGACCATACTCATTGTGTATTTTTTTCCTTTTAATTTCTGTTATATTTCCGTCACGTGAGGTGACCATTGTCACTCATAAGGATGCCTTTTGGGTTAAACGATTACAGTTTGGGGTGAGTGTAGCCCCGGGATTATTTCAGAACTTAATGGATTCTCTTTTAAAAGGGCTTCCAGGGGTCACACCATTTTTCGACGATGTGTTAATTGCTGCCTCTACCAAGGAGGAATTTGCCGACCGCCTTTGTTCCGTGTTAAAGCGTTTCAAGACGGCCGGCCTTAAGGTCAAGCGGGAGAAATGCCTGTTGGGGGTTGATCGGGTGGAATTACTAGGGTTTTCCATAGACGCAACAGGAATCCACCCTTCCGAAGATAAGCAAAAGGCGATTCAGGATGCTCCCGCCCCTACAAACAAGCAGGAGCTTCCGGCGTTTCTGGGCCTCCTGAATTTTTATCATGCCTTTCTCCCACATAAGGCAGCAGTAGCAGAGCCTCTACATTGCCTCTTATAGAAAAAAAAAATTCCCTGGGTTTGGGCCCCTCATCAGGCATCTGCTTTTCAAGCAGTTAAATAATTGTTGGTTTTGAACTCGGTACTGGCACATTTTGATGAGAAATTACCTGTCGTGTTAGTTTGTGATGCTTCTTCTTATGGCATTAGTGCTGTCCTGGGCCATCTGCTCCTCGATGGGAAAGAAGTTCCTGTTGCATATTACTCACAGACTCTTTCCCCGGCAGAGCGAAACTATGCGCAAATTGATAAGGAGGGTCTGGCGATTGTGGCAGGAGTGAAGAAATTTCACAACTACCTGTATGGATGGCCTTTTACCATCTTGACCGACCATAAGCCGTTGCTGGGGTTGTTTGCACCCGATCGCCAGACACCACAGGTTCTTTCCCCTAGGGTCCTCCGTTGGTCCATTTTTTTTGGCAGGATATCAGTATGCTCTCCAGCATCGCTCCGGGAAGGCAATGGGACATGCAGATGCACTTAGCCGCTTACTATTGTCAGCGATAGATCCAGATCCGGCACCTGCTTATCAAATTATGTTGATGGAGGAGCTACCTGATTGGCCTGTCCATGTGGCAGATGTGGCAAAGAGGACTGCCCGGGACCCTGTCCTCTCCCGGTTTTGGATTGGGTGGGGAGGGGGTGGCCTAAGTTTCAGAAGGGCCAGGATTTTAAGCCATATGTTTCCCACAAAGATCAATTATCTACCCATAAGGGGTGTCTGTTGTGGGGCAGTCGAGTGGTAATTCCCAAGCCCTTGCAGCAACAAGTTCTCTTAGCTCTGCATGAAGCACGCCCTGGAATCATGCGTATGAAAGCTCTTGCCAGGAGCTATGTTTGGTGGCTGGGTTTGGATGCAGAGATTGAGGCTTGGGTTAAGCGCTGTAGAGTTTGTCAGGAGTCATGCCCTGATCCACCTCAAGGCCCGGTACAGTCGAGGGAGCCTACGCGGTCTCCTTGGTCCCGTCTTCATCTAGGACCATTTCAGGGCCAAATTTTCCTTATTTTGGTAGATTCCTACACCAAATGGCTGGAGGTGGTTCGGGTGTCTTCAACCTCAGCCTCGGCGGTGATCCGGGCCCTACGTTCGATTTTTGCCACCCATGGTATTCCGGATGTTGTCGTGACAGATAATGGAGCAGCATTTACCTCCAGGGAGTTCCGGGGTTTTTTGGAGAGTAACCGTATCTGTCACGTGAGGTCAGCACCCTTTCATCTAGCTACCAATGGTCAAGCAGAGAGGATGGTGTGCACCACAAAGGAGGCACTCCTACGTATTGGCCAGATGGAGTGGGAGAAGAAGCTTGCTTGTTTTCTCCTCTCTTATAGGACTACACCTAATCCTGTGAGTGGTCATAGCCCTGCAGAGTTCTTAATGGGACATCGCCTAACAACTCGTTTGGACTGCCTTCACCCAGACAGAGTTTTTGAACGGCGGTTTCAAACAGAGGTGTGTGAAGCACCACGTGGGTTTTTTTGTGGAGACCCGGTGTGGGCAAGGAATTACACGGGTAACCCTGCTTGGCTGGTGGCCAGAGTTCTTCGAGTAACAGGTCCAGTGTCTTATGAGGTTGCTACAGTTGATGGAAGGACCCTGAAGAGGCATATAGAGCAACTACGTAGTCGCTTGCCAGCAGATGTTATGGTGCAGCTGAGACATAGTAGCTCGGAGGAGACAGTAACCAGTGGGTCCAGATCCATTGAGGAGGAGGATGGGCCAGAGAATGCTATTGAGCCAGCCGGTATGGTAGGGTTAGAGACTTCGCGATCGGCTGAAACAACAGCGGCTGCTGCAGCATCTTTACTGTCAACATCAGCAGCAGCAGCAGCAGCTCCCCAAATTGTGGAAATCCCAGAGGAAAGGATAGATGTAGAACCTCGTAGGGAATTAAGGTGCTCTCAGCGAGAGCGGAGGCCACCTGGTTATTTTAGGGATTACTTAAGTTGTGATTATTTGGACTATGGGGGGAGGGGTGTTGTGTCTTAAGATCAACTTCACTGTTGTCCCTTCCAGGTTTTAGTAGCAGCCTGGTAGATGGGACAGCAGCTGTTGTGGATAACTTTCCCTCCTCCCAATTAGCACAGACGCTGAGTAATTAGGGAGGGGTGGAAACCTCTAAACGAGAGGTGGGGGTTTTATACATATATGTGTGTGTGTGTCTGCCCTTGTCTCAAGTAAAGTCGTGTGGAACTACTGCTGGGTCGTGATTCTTATTTGGCGTCAATATTCCATTATTTAACAAGTAATTTCTTCTGAGAGGAATTACAGTTTCTCCAATTTTTTAACTGCTCTCAGTATTTGATTCTAGCTGAGGTAAAAATGATGCCTTATTTCTAACTCCTTTGAGAAAATTTGGAGATTGTCAGGTTAAGTGTCAAATACTGTAAGCAATACACTGTGGTTTAATCTACTCAGTGTAAAAAACCCAACTTTTTGTTGAACTAGAAGTTCTATCAAATTGTGACAATACATCTGACTCCTAATTATTAGAAATCATTCTTTTAAAAGAATATCTTTACAAGATTTCTAGCTGTGATCAAAACACAATATTCAGGTTTTTTAAAAGGCAAAAAAATGTTTCCATAAAAAAAGCCCTTAAGATGTTGCTGGTTTGAGTATCAGCATGTTTTTCATAGCAATGTGGTATGTTCTCTCTTTCTCTTTCTTTAACACTTGTAAGTAATTTGCTTCTAAATTGAGTGTGAATGTTCACTGCAAAGTTTGCATAGCTTCTCTGAAGGTTTACAGTAATAAATCCACTTAATGTTTCTTCAAATGCTAGCCATTCTTGTCGTATTGGCCATTCTAATTATTGTTGTATGCATTTAGTTATCAACAAATCTGGTGTTTTCAAGACAGTTTTCCTTGGCTTGAGGTCTCTCCAACAAAACCACAATATACTTGACAGTTGCCCTTTCACTCCCCTTACAAAGAAAAACAAAACAAAACACTGTGAGTGAAACTGTATCTAGCGCTGGAAAATCTTGACCAGATTTTGAAGTATTACCTAGTAGCCCCCACCCCAGTCAAAACTGATTTCATCACACGACAAACTGGAAAGTGTGTGGTAATTACAATACCTGTCTGGAAAGACTTCCTTCTATGTTGTTCCTTCTACTTTCAAATCATATGGAAGGACTTCTGTTATCCTGCTTTTCACTTTCCTTTTAAAATTTCTTCCACACACAAACCAACAACAATAAAAATAAATAAATTTAGTTTCAGTTTAGACACATTGGCATATTTGTATTTAGACTTCTGTTTTGCAGTGACATATGAAATGTCTCCTATTCTGCTTCTGGCCTTCCACTGTAATTTTGATTTTTGCCTAACTCAGTTCTTTTCATGAGTCAGCACCTCTTGTCTGTTCATGAGGCATCTTCCTACAAAATATGTGGTTTTAGCACATTATGGTGTGGATTGCATCAGTTAACCTATAGGAAATGATTAATCAAAAGCAAGATGGAACAATCCATAGATAGATACAGTGGTGCCCCGCACAGCGACGTTAATCCGTTCCAGGATTAACATCGCTATCCGGATTCTTCACTATGCGGGGGGGGGGGAACCCATAGGAACGCATTAAACTCTGTTTAATGCATTCCTATTGGGGAAAAACTCACCGGTAAGCGAAGAATCCCCCATCCGGCTGCCATTTTCGCCTCCTCGGTAAGTGAGGTGCAAAAACACTGCGGGCGGCCATTTTCCCCCAGCTGGGCGGCACTGGCTTCTGAATGCCCACGGTGGATGCTTCCCCGGAGGTTGCTCTGAAGCCAGCACCACCCAGCTGGGTGGTGCAGGCTTCAGAGCAACCTCCGGGGAAACGTCCACCGCGGGCGCTCCGAACCTTCTCCCCCCCAGCTGGGCGGCGCAGGCTTCAGAGCGACCACCGGGGAAGCCTCCACCACGGTTGCTCGGAAGCACCTGCCAGTCAGCTGGGGGGAAATGGGGCCCATAGGAAACATCGCAATGCGATCGCTTTTGTGATCACAAAATCCGCATCGCTATGCGGATTCATCGTTAAATGGGGCACTCGTTATACGAGGCACCACTGTAGGTAGATAGATAGATAGATAGATAGATAGATAGATAGATAGATAGATAGATAGATAGATAGATAGATAGATAGATAGATAGATAGATAGATAGATAGATAGATAGATAGATAGATAGATAGATAGATAGATAGATAGATAGATAATTATTCTGTTAATACCATAACGCCTCTAAAGCAGGAATAGGTGATGCATATCCTTCAGCACAGATGAGCTGAAAGTTTATTTTATTTATTTTATTTTATTTATTCGATTTATACCCTGCCCTCCTAGACAGCGTCTACTCGGGGCGGCTTACAAAATCATAAAATATTGTTAAATAACAATAAAAACAGCACAATCAAAATAAACAACATTCATAATCATAAAGATAATTGAACATTAATATAGCATGATCAAGATGGGGAATAAAAGAACAGAAAATATAGAATTCAAGAATTGACATGAGGGAAAGCCTGCCTGAAGAGCCAAGTTTTTAAATGGCTCTTAAAAACATCTTGGGACTGGTTTCTGTTTCCAATAATGCTGAAATGTGTTTTGCACCTAATTGTGGAAGATATTCCATCCCCTATTGAAGATATGTTAAAGTGGGAGAAACTTTTCAGAATTTCCTTGGCACGCGCCCCCCCCTGCAGCTTACGTACCCCAACTCTAGCGAACATGTTTGGGATCCTATGTCTGGCATCCCAACTTCATTTGATCCACCCATTATGTTTCTTCCAAAACATCAGCTTCTCAGCTCAGCTAGCCATAGAGCTGCAATAGAAGCGAGGCAAAACCGCAGACATTTCTCTAGGAGCTGGGAGAGGGCATCCAAGGTCAGATTTCCCCCTCTGAGATCAGGTTAGGTCTTTTGAAACTTCTGAAAACTATGGCAGCAATAAAGCAGTTTTATTATGCAAGAATATACTCAATGGGGTATTTTTAATTTTAAGAGATCCCCCCCATTGTATGTCTAAAGCTTAGATAAGCTTAGATAATTAGGATTTTTCAGGCATTCAGCCATGTTTTTGAGGTGATAGCAAGCAATTCATCGCTGACAGTTATTATCTGGTCTGTGTGCGTGTGAAGAAACTGAACAGAGATGCCTCCTGTTGGTTCCTGATGGAACCAAGTCTCCTATTGGACCCATAGTGGAGAGTCAGAACTGAGTGCTGCAGAGTCACCTAAAATAAGCTTGTTGATCCCAAGGCAGCAGAGAGCCTCTCATGAACCTATTGGTGAAGTCATGGGATATACAGCAGCCAAAGAGTGTACTGTTCACTTCTTTCAGAAATGTTTTTTGCTACCCATGTATTCCTTTGAAACTGAGCATTCTGGAGCCATTCCCTGACCCTTCAACGTACCCTTGAAAGCATCAATATAGCTGCATGGTAGAGTTATTAGAGCTGCAAATTATAACTTTGAAACTGGACTTCGGTTCAGCAGAAAAATTGACACTGGTGTAGCAGATAGTCTGCTTTTGTTCTGTGCCAAATTTTGGAAAATTTGGGAAACAAGTTTTCAAAGTATAATTTATTTTAAGTGAAATCATTCGCTATGCAAAAGCAAGTGACTTTAAATGTCCCCAGGTTTAAAAAAAGAGCTAATAGATTTATTCAAAATAAATTTAAAATATTAAACTTCCTTATTTTGAATGAGAATGAAAGGTAATGGAGAATGAATCAAAGGATAGGTTTTCTTTAAAGAGTTAAAAAAACAGGCTTGCTTTAAAGAAAGGCATTGGCAGTCCTTCAGAAAGGGACATTTTACCATGTATCTCCAGGGAATTAGCATACAATTTTGTAAGGCATGTTCGAAGTACTTCTGTATTACAAATACACAGAGCAGTTGCGTTTGTTCCAACCCTGAGTGCTTTCGGTAAACATACTCTCAGGATTTCTGAGACCAAATTTCTCACAAAAAATTGTGAAATTATTGTTGTTGTTTTTTTTGCTTTGTAGCAGGGAATGGTTTTACTCAATGTTACCACAGTTTTGGTGCCTATATCCCACCATAGTTTCAATCATTGCATGCATCTTGTCACTATACAGTTGTCTGGCTATTAAGCAAAAACTCCAAAGGTGTTATATGCCATCAAGTCACTTCTGATGTGCAGTGACTATATGAGTTATTGACTTCCAAAGTGTTGTTTCCTTAATCTTGCAAACCAGCAGCATCTCATATTAGGTTGTCATCTCTTCCTACTTCCTAGCAATATTGTCTGTTTCAACATGTTCCACTTAGATATTGCAAACTGACAACTTTAGCTTCCTCTATTGATTCAACCCATCTCATTAAAATAAAAGGTAGCTGTTTAGTCCAAACAAAATAAAATACAAATGCAAAAATAGGTGATACCTTTATAGACCAGTAAAAAATCATCATCCAATATGCAAGCTTTCATGTTAGACCTTTCTCTTTTCCTACTTCTCCACCCCACTTTCCCAACAATATAGTGTACTGTGGTCACTTCTGTATTTCCATTGTATGTACATACTGTATATATAATGGTCATTAGAGAGAGAGAATAGATAATGTTAATGTAAATTCTATGTATTACAGAATGAGGCTATGGCAGGAAATGATGCTGTTCTGGACTGTAATATCTAAATGTCCTATGTTTGAATACACCCACATGTCTTTGTTTTTAAGTCTAGAGGCCTTCTGACGAAATTGTCTTTTTCACACATGCTTTTTCTTTCAGTGCCAGGAAGCAAATTCATTTAGTGAGGGAAACCTCAGAAATATATGGAGTGAGAGTTCAGTCAAGGCTATAGAAGTTTTGGAAAGTGGGGATTATCTTTATAGATAGAAGTGATAGCATCTTTCGCACCCCCTTTTTTAAAATCAAAAAGCAGATGTGTTTAGCTCAGAATAGACACAGCAGTAATTGAGGCTGCCATATTATTCCCTAGTAGTATAATTTGAAATGGTACACAATTAAAATGTACCACCATTGTAGACCATGATGGGCAAAGAGTGACCCATGAAAGTTGGTCCTAGGGGTATGTTCACAAGACCTAAGGGCCCCAAATAGCCCCCCCCCAATTTTAAAATATAACCCCAAAATGCAATTTTTCAAAAGGCCATCACACATCTCCTGCCAAAACTGAAAGTGCTTTTCTGTTTAAATGGCCAGAAAGGGGCACCATGCATCCCGTAGAGGGGACTGGGAACACAAATTTGGCCTCCATCTTTCAAATGCATCATAGAAGGGGAGAGAGATAGTGGTTTCTGTTTTTCTGTGGCTACCTTAAATGTTACACATGACTTGCTGAAATGAACGCAAATTAAGATGATAGACTGCTTATAAAAGATAAATAATTTATATAAAGCAGTAACAATAATAATAATTAAAAAAAAGAAGTAAAAGAACTAAATGTTTTACATTTGGATTCCTGACCACTGGTCTTTTCCACCTTCCTTAAGTTGTCGTTTTCAAGTTACTTCAGGTATTTTCTTCATACAATCCTGACAAACTTCAAATGTGTGGACTGGAAATAATTTAGTACTATAATTTTGCACTTATTTTAGAGTTCCTGAATATTATTATTTTACAAAATGGCTTTTCCTCTCTTTTCATTTCCTATGATCTCTTCCTATTAGAGATTAAATGCATGTGATGGCCAAGGTCCCATTCTTTGTTTAATACATTGAAATACTGCACTAGCCAAATAAAGGGCAAGAATGCATATTATATTTTCAAAGAGTATTGTGTTGCTGTTTATTTTGAAGACTGTTTTGTGAAAATGAACAAGCGACTCCCCTCACATCATTTCTACTCTTTGTTTTTTCCTTCTTCTTCTGAGTTGTCATTTGAAAATTTTTGAGACTGAGTGCCATCAGAAAGCCTATTGCTGTAAACAGATGGCCGATGAAATCAATGCTCTAAAAGAAAGATAACAGCAAATAAACCATAATAGTTTAAAAGTGCCAGTAAAAAGGCAACCTTTATGATGTGCAAAACTATTCAACAGAATTCAGAAGGATGAAAAAAAAAATCCTAGATATGTCCCTGCAGCAAGAGAAAAGTTATATTTATGGTGGGGGGGGGGCGAACACTGACGCATTAAGATTGCAAGCTGCAGCTGAATTTAATGCTATTCTTCTTATTTATGTATTTATTTATTTATTTAATAAATAAATAAATAAATAAATAAATAAACAAACAAACAAACAAATAAATAAATATATAAATACCGTAATTAGAGCTTTCCAAACACTTCCATGTTAGCATGACTTTTGCCTCCATTTAGGAGAGACCTGTTACATTCAGCTGTTGCTATTAGTGCTTGACAATCCACCCAATGAGGAATTCTCAAGCACAACGAGACTCAGGTTTGGTGAAATACATGTATTTAAGATTATAGTTTCAACAGAAATAAGATAAGGAATTATAATGATTCAAGAGTTCACAACAAGAAATGATAAACCACTTCCAAAATTAAGTGGGTGGCCTTCAGCCCTGAGAAGGTGAGAAGGACTTTTTTGGCCCACAGTCTTTTCGCAACCTCAAACTATTTCTTATTTCCATCACTTAATTACATTAAATTATTCTAATATTTAGATAACTATCATTCCTTGCTACTTATCTTTCCAGTCAAAGGAAGCCCCTTCCCACTGGCCCTCCTTCTGCCGCCATCTTTTATATGGGCCTTTTATATGGGCCACATATTTGCCTGCAGGCCTTTCAGAAATATTAAAATGTTTGGTTCACCAGATTTATTTATAACTGGACATCTAACTACAAATCACTATTGCCAACTGCCCCATTTTAGCTCCTGCTTTATTTCCTATTCTGATCTCGGTCTTCTCCAGAACCATATTCCTCCCTACTGATAGATATAAATATTACACTCAATAGCAAGTTTAGCACAGATTTACCCACTAAATAATCAATTAGCCTTACTCTCTAATGCTTGAGTAAGGCTTGTTACATGTCAAAGGCAAGAACCCAAATAGCAATTTACACTTGTGTAAGTGAAAGTGGCAAAAAAATTTGCTACTTAATGAGGTGTTGGTTGAGTTCCTGGGTGTGCACTCCCTTGTATTATTGGAATCATGCATAGGAATGCAGCCAAGAACTTGCCACTATGGCACAAATGTAAGTGGCCTATTGGATTCTGGGTAGAGATGGTCGTAATTACACATAGGGTGGAGAAAGTGGATATTTTTAATGTTTCTCTTGTAGAACTAGAACTGAAGGTCACCTGAAACATAATGCTAAGTTTTGAATATTACTTTTAAGAATTACATAGTTAGATGCTGAAGTCACCCATAACTGAGTAGTATTGAGATCATACGCTGCACTTCACAGTTCAGTGCTAAACAATGGGATTTGCTGCAAGATGCAGTGACGGCAGCCAACACAGATAGTGTTAAAAGGGGACTAGGGAAAAATTACAGCAGAAGAGCCTCTGCGAGTCGTGCTGGCTGCATCTTATCTCTAGCCATTTGGTGGAGGAACACAAGCAGGAGGGAGCTGTTGCACTAATGTCTTGCTCCTTGTCTTTTTTCCATAGGTATGTGTTTGTCCACCGTGGGAAAAGAATGGTAGATTAGACATAACTCTGGCCCAACCTGGCAGGACACTTATTACACCGTTTCCCCTTTAGATGTCTTTTAACAGCAGCTTTTGTTGATGAACATCTGATATTATTTGGTTCCCAAGTTCTTAGTATGACTGTTCTGAGGCTGTAGTTTTCATCAAGCTGGTCTAATTTGGGATTTGTTTCTCGGATGCCATTGCATTATTTTATGTTAGAATCTGCTTCGGAGACCTCAC
This sequence comes from Pogona vitticeps, assembly GCF_051106095.1. Taxonomy (NCBI): domain Eukaryota; kingdom Metazoa; phylum Chordata; class Lepidosauria; order Squamata; family Agamidae; genus Pogona; species Pogona vitticeps. The sequence goes on from NC_135785.1 coordinate 75,409,707, forward strand.
ATCATGTGAGGCACCTGGGACGAGAAAACAATGTGTGAATACTTTGAGAACTAATGCTGTGTCCTTCCACATAAAACATTCATATTCACCAGTTCTGTTCAGAGTAGACCATGTCTAGATGGGCGGCATATAAATAAATAAATAAATAAATAAATAAATAAATAAATAAATAAATAAATAAATAAATAAATAAATAAATAAATAAGGGTATATACCGGGACCCTTATACCTGCTACATGTACCCAATGTTATCCCTTTCCCCTCATATTTTAATTTTAATCTCTATATTCTATCTTCTGTTTAGTTTTGATATTTCAATTAAACTTACTAGAATTGTAGAAACAATCTTCCTTCATGTTGGCATATTAGCCTGCCCCTCTCTAGGCTTCACAAAAGCCTTCCCCCCCCCGCAAGCTTTCCCTTTGCCCTGATCATCTACCCCCCATTCTGTGTTATATCCTAAGCCAGGAAATTCCGTTCTTGTCCTCTGCAATATCATTTCCCACTCTTCCCCTTTAAGTCTTTACTAAAATCGACTCACTAGTGACTACTAAACCTCAGGTCCCTTGTTACCTTTCTAAACACTTTATTACATTTTGCAATATAAAAGTAAAGTGAAAGCTCCTGGACCCAACACGAAGCAAACCTAACTTAAACCATCTTTCAGCAATTACTTCCTTTCTTTTTCATTTAAGCTCTATATTAATCTCACTTGCATGCTTTTTCCTTGGTTGAGATTGCAAAACACATCCTATTATGAAACTGAAAAGACTTTATATCTTTGGAAGTATATACCTGATAACAATCATATTTGCGAAGAATATTCCTTTAAGCTAAATGCTAAACTCTAGAAACCCTGAAACTGCCTCACACTGTACCATGTATCTCATACTCAAAGAAAATGAATGTACACTTTATGGAGATCATAGTGAAATATATCATTTCTTATATTAAAAACATTTTAAAACACATTGGAGTTTACTTACACATTTATATATGCATCTGATTCATTATTTCAAATGCAATATTAATCAGTTCGTCATAAAAGTGTGTTAATATTCCCAATAATGGCACTGGTTACTTTAAATATTAAAAATGCACATTAAGAATTCCCCTGTCTGTGTGTGCAATGCACTATTTGCATTATAGATTGCGGACATGACTGGGTGTATGTTTTCCTTTTCTTTATTTTAAATGATCTTACTTCTTGTTTGCAAATGCACAGCAAACGCCAAAGAGATTAGTGATAAACTAGGTCCTAACACTCCAAAATTAAAAGCTCCTAATTATCAACTTTAAATAAATCCTTATTGTATGACAGAAATAATTTCTCATAAATTGTTTCTAACATTCAGAGAATGCTTTTAGGACATACAACATTAACATAATTTTTTCGACTGGGGTTCTCTCAGGACATCTGATGAAGTCTCTACCCTTAATTTTAATTGCATAGGCTGCATTCTTAATTAAAAACTGTACAAATGGATTTTATGCCATGCCAAAAGAAATCTGAGTTCATTAGTTATAAAACCTTTTAAAAATTGATGTAAATATGTGAATTCTTTAAAAGTTTGAACTCCGAGTCTTCATTTCATGTTGAGTGCCTTTTATCTAGAGAATAATGAAGCCAATATGAATTGATAGTCTATGTTTTTCTTTCTCAGCTTTTTTCCCCTTCCCTGAAGGAATAGCAGGATGGTGGTTGAAATTATGGAAGGTGTCTTTTTTATGTCATTAAAGACTTCCTTATAAAACCATCTTAATTTAAAATTTAAGAGAAGTTTAAAAAAAGCTTTATTGACCCTTTCTACTTGGGTTATATAAATAAAAGTTCACATATCTTTTCTTAATCTTTCACATCAAAACACAACCATATTATTTAAGAGAAGGCAGAAGGTAGGTTTCCTTCCTTCCTTCTGTATTTTACATTTTCATTTTCTTAGTAATGACTAAGTAATGACTAATGTGCTCTACATGTGTTTAGTTTGACCACATGCACTGAATCAGAATGGGTACAAAAGACCAGATGATCGGCTTATAACAGACCACTTGTCACTTGTCCCTGTGAAGTCTGACACACTGGTCACATCTTGGGCCAAGAAGGACTTCCCATAGAGGTGACAAGATCTGAGCTAACAAGTTAGTGCTACAAAACACTACAATATTTGCTAGACTCTTTCTCTGTTCTCAGTGCTCTTAAGTTTAATCTTGTGTTTCTGATAGTACCAAATATACATCTCACTCTTTTATCTACCCTGTTCCCAGTAAAAATACACAAGGCAGAAAATTCAGTCCAACATTTCCAGTAGTGGCTGAATTTTTTGCCTTGCGTCTCTCTCCCTTTATGTTTCCAGAGCACTGAAATCCTGCTATAGATGATTCCTCAATCCTCTGCAGTACTTTTCTGTGCATGGGGAAGAGGTTGAAGAATAGAAGGAGTGGCTATTAGACCAAGCCTCTTTTGGTGGCTGAAATCTCTTCCAGTCAGTAGCATTGCCCTTCTGCTGGTGTAACAGATTGGACAAATAGGTTTAGCCTGGTGGTTGAGGAACTCAAAACTGGGCTATTGCACTCATGAAGTTCTGATTTAGAGAAAAGGAGTGCTGAAGAGGAATGGAGCTGCTATTTTCTGCTATCCAGAAATTATATCCTGATTCCCTTGACTGAGATGATGATATTTCAAATTGTGTGTGAACTGGGAATGGATGAATAAATGATTTGGAATGGACAGTAGCTTTTGTTTCTACACTTTATTCCAGTGTTTGAAGATATTCATTATTTAAACTATCCTTTGTGATTTAGACACTTTAAGATACGGTTTTGGGTCGAATTCCTTTGGCTGGAGGCAAACAGACTTTGCAGGATGCTTCCCTCAAGCAACTCCTCCTTTTTTGGTCCACTGAACTCCAGATACATACAGTATTTATATGACGTATCCAGATAAGATAAGTTTGTGCTGTTGCACTTTTGTTCTTGTTCTAAAAATGCAAATCTTTATAAACATGTAAAAGGACATCAGGAAACTAGATGCCCCTCTCTAGTTTCCTATGGAGAGGGGCATCTAGTTTCCTGATGTCCTTTTACATGTTTATAAAGATTTGCATAGGAAACTATTTGCATAGGAAACTTACAAAGATTTCCATACGAAACTAGAGAGGGGCATATGAGTAGAGCTGTTCTCTGCTTGTTGTTCTCAGAGACTGGTCAACAGAGTAATCTGCCAACAGGTCTACTGACATAAGAGCTGGAGAAGAGGCAGAGGAAGGGAAGGAATCAAGTTAGACCAGGGATACATCTATACTACTGTGACAGAACATTAGGTTATGGCAAATATAGTTATAAGCAATTTCCAACACTCCTAGTGTTGGATTCAGTAAAGCTTCACTGGCCTGATGTCAGCTTACTTGGCCCTTGGCCACCTTTGCCAGTTAATGTTTCATTCCAAATTTGAAGCTTGCAATCATTAAATAAGGATAAGGATATCAGTTCTAGGTTAAATTTTTTAAAAAATAGTCTTAGAGGTGAGATTTTATGTGTTATGTATATGCTCAATTGAACTTTTTCCTTTCTTACACTGCATTGTGTTTTCCATTTCTCTTGTGTTTCTGAGTTATGGCAGGTCCAGCAGCAAAGGTGCTGAAATATCACATGAAAGGCAGTCCTTCTAGACTTTCCAACCTATCCAGAAGCAGGAAGAAACCATAACCACAGAGGAAAGTGTGTTTTACATGCTTTTTACCTAGTCTAGGTAAACTAGCCCCAAAATTACATACAAGCTGTGGACAAACTCCAGAAATGTTAGTATACTTCACTCTAAACAATCTGCATCTCTTGAAGTTTACATTTTATAGCACGTTTGAAATATGACTACAGTCTTATCATAATGACAAATGCTTTAGAAAGACATTTGTTTGAGACAGAAAGGTGGCTGTTAACAAGGAAGAGTTATCCTGTGTTTCAGGGTTTGTTTGTTTTTGAAAAAATGAACCTCAGAGTGCTGGCCATTCCCTCTGCAAGTTCAGGTAAATAGATGCTTACAATAATGCAATCACTTCTGTAATTTACAGTCAAGTCCTAAACAACATTCCCTGGAATTGCCTCCCCTAAGGCCTAAAGCTAGTTCCTAGAGCTAACAACGGCACACCCATTGAACCAATACTATTTCCACATACTCGCTTACCATTCAGCAGTGGAGTCAATAGGTCTACTTTATCTGAGACTAGCAATTGGGTTTGGACCTAGAATTACAACTGATGAAGTGGAATCTAGTCCATGACAAATTGTGCCACCATAAATTTGGAGCGTTTTCAGGTTCTATTGGACTCTTCATTCTTTTCTTTACAATACACTAAGGGCCAAAACACACAGTGACAGATAGTTCAGAATTAGATGGTGACACTTTATGACTCCAGAGATATATCTTAAAATATGCCATGTTTGCAAAATCAGCATGCAACCAGAATGCTTGTTTCCTTCCATTGATCACCAAACAAAAGCAAGCTTATTTGCCACTTCTGAAAATGTGAAAGACATTAGAAGATGATCAGACCTTTTCTGCTACATACGTCTGTTCCACGTCTAATTGTGAAGCTTTGTGTCTTGTATGTTTTGGCTCCAACATAGCTTTTCCCCCAGAAATTGTTAATTCTTAGTAAGTTTACTTAGAAATTACACTTACCATGAAAGAGCAATCAGAAGAGGGAGAAACTGATGCGGATGTTGTGGAAAGCTGGGGGAAACAATACATTTTGCTTTAACAATTTGTTTTACTTTAACAAGAAATTATTATTAATCTTTTTCTAGACTAGATAAAGATTATTCATACTCTAAAAGATATAAAAAAAGACTATCTCCTTTGGCCTCTGGAAATCATGGAATACAAAGTGAAAACACTAGGATAGGTCCTCTGCATATGTAGAGCTTTCTTCGGTTCAGTGTGTAGCTTCTGTTTGGGCAAACTTGTGCTCTTGGAAGCTCTCCCCTGCCAGAAAAACATATCTGACTGTACTCACATCTGCCCAATTCAAGCAGCACAGTTCAAGCAAGCAACCTAACAAACAATGACTGGAATCCTGTTGCATGGCTAACTCATTGCAATGTTGACTCACCGTTCAACAGATAAATCAGCTGAAGTGTTCAAATCTATCTCTTCTCAGACTGGAACTTGGATTTAGGCCCTTGTTTTTGCTAATTGCCCAGAAATGTGGAACTATGAAGATAAAGGGCAGGAGTTTGAGACTTGCCCAACACCTGACAGATTCCAGTCACTAGCTGGTTGACTAATGTTTGGTTGGGTGGATGACAGGCTTTGAAATCCTGTCACAGACAATAGAAATCTTGGGGGAAGGAGTTTCATACATTAAGACTGAAAACTACAGTGGGAGCAAAACAGAATCTTACAATCATCCAAGAAAGGGGATGAAGGCTGTATGACAATTATGTTCAAAACAAGCAAAGATAAGCCACGCTTTTAGAACCAAGGTTAAAGTATGCACGCTTTCAAGATCCCCAGAATTCTTGAGCCAGCTAAATGATACAAAAGCAGGGCAAGAGGAGAAATAAAAGAAAACTCCCAATATTGACCATACTTTATGGCTATTGAGGTATGTAATTTAGACACAGTCTCTGAGCAAAGGATTTCAAGTCAAATGACCTACCGGTAGGTGTTGCACTTATCAGATTACACCTAACAATACATTCTGAGAGAAAGACGCAATCTCTATTTTTGAAAATATCTAAAGGCCAACTCCTCTTTCAGGTATATTTACTTGGATATCCATATTCTAAGAATGTTACAGAGATGACAGTCTATTTTTCAAATTCTTAGTGTTTATACCTTCAGAGGTCTGCATAATTTGCCTGTTCTACAAAGAGGAACATGACAACAAAGAAAAGCAATGGTCTCTGTCTGCAAAGAGGGCAGATGTCTTGATGAATACACTTGATCTATGCTCCTATTGTGAACTTATTCCCTTATGATAATATTGCTTTGTGAGGGAAGTCGCACTATGTTTACTAAGCAGATCTTTAACCTCTTGCTACTACATATTAGCATATCAGCCTTTATTCTAACTCTGTGGTTTATCCAGAAGCATGTAAGTGATTTATTCTTTTGAAAGTTCACAGACACATGTACAAACAACAGTTTTATGAGACAGAATTTTTTTTATTTTATTTTAGTCCTTCTACTTTGATTTCATCATAATATGATTTTGTTCAAGCTATTCTATGAAATATATTTTTGGTTTAACAATCTAGCTCAATTGTAGGATCCCTCATTCCTACAGATTTAAGCTAAAAGACCTCTTCAGCTGTGAGTTGATGATGTTTCAGTTTCATGTCATACCATAGGCTTCTTTTTAACTTTGCCATGATTAGTTTTTGTTTGCAGTCCAGATCTGTTTGAGTGCCATATTGCATGTATGGAAGTTTTTGTTTCATTTAGCTTTTTAAGGTAGATCAACACATTTACTGTAGTCTTCCTCATTTTTACAAATATAAGGTCAAAAGAATTCTCACTTGTAGGACTGGCCCAATATGCGTAGGTGGCTCTTGACTGCAGTAAATGGCCTCCACTTCTCTAAATTTTTGTATGTGGTACCACCCTGTTTGATCCATGAGCCTCTATCGATATTGATCTAATTCAATATTTGGTTTCCAGTATTGGCCTGCTGTCTTTAATTGTTCATCCATGGCATATGAAAATTAGGATAAATTTGCCTCTAATATTGATATCATTTGTTTTCACAGCTCTCCTTTGATTTTACATTTACATTTGAGGACTTGGGAGATACTCTTGCCATTCAGGAAAGGCGACGTTCTGACTTACTTTCACCATACAACTCTGGTCATTGATTAGGACTATATTTTTAATTGAGCAAAAGGTAGAGGGCAGCAGGAGTGGATCTCCTTACTTGTTAAGTTCCATATGGATAGGGTAGATATAGGTCAGGAGCACCTTTTTACCTTGAGTGGCCACATAAAAAAATAAAGATGACTGTGGAAGACAGCCTTCCAACAAGTGTAGCTGCTTACACAAGCATGATGTGCTGAAATTCCTGCTGCTACATGACCACTGAAGACCTCAAAATCCTGTCCTTTTTTTCCCATGGCCACCATATTTTTATTCCCTTTTCACACAAGGGATCAGCAGCAGCAGTTCTGTCAGGCTGACTTAACAATATGTCTAACAAAATGTGAGGCCACTTGTTAGCTTCCAATTAATATCAGTGATAGCTGATGTTTTCCTCAATAAAACCCTGGTCTGTGCCATCCCCTCAGTTTATCAGTCTGTGAAGTGGCTTGGAAGCACAAAAGATGCCCATGTTGAAAGACCTATCTAGTTAACGTTTACAGAGTGCTTGGAGATACATGGCTGAAAGAAGGCATAAGTAAGACAGCAGCTGTACTGTTCCATGCTGTGGGCTGCAGGGAACCTTGTTAATGATTCAGTAGGTGGTCCTTGTCCCTTTGATTCAGTACTGCATCTTTGTGCCAAAAGGAGCTAGGGGGTATTCTTTTGCTGGAGGTGCTGCCTTTTAAGTGAAAAAGCTAAACTGAGGTCCTGACCACAGCTGGTCATTGGATTTGTGAGTCTGTAAAGATAGGAATATTTGGAGTGAACCTCTGTTATTGCAGAAAGAAGAGATGTGAGTGAGACCTAATTAGTTAAATACTGTACTCTGAGACCTTTTGAGTAAAGATTTCTCAGGAATGGTTGTTGTAGTTTTTTGGGCTGTTTGGAACATGGCCAAACAACCCAAAAAGACCTACAACAACCATCAGATCCCAGCTGTGAAAGGCTTCGGAGAATACATTTCTCAGGAATGCCAAGCATTCTGAGGTCCACACCTTCCCCCCCACACACACACACACACACAACCTTTTCTCTTTTACGCTGACCTTAGGCAAGACCCACATTGTCAGGACAGTATATCTTTGGTTTTTTAAACAGGAAATATAATTTCCCAAAAACGGCAAATGATTTGTTTCACCAGCATGCCTCTCTCTCTCTCTCTCTCTCTCTCTCTCTCTCTCTCTCTGTGTGTGTGTGTGTGTGTGTGTCTACACTCACAGAGACAAAAATGCGCTTTGCTTCATTTTAATATAAACATGGTGCCATTTGTGCCACAATCATAAGAGTACACACAAGTACCTCTCTCTATACTCATCCACAATCCCTCCTTTAAATTTTTTTTTCAGGGATATGTAATTCTGTGTCACAAAGTTTAGGCTGCAGAGGGAAGGATTTTGCCATTATTATTTTTTTTAAAAAAAATAGGGAGATTAGATGGGTTAAATGGATTTACCAGTATTAAACATCTCTCCAGTGAATGTGCTTTTATAGGCATCACAAGCTTGATAGGTTATGATGTTCCTTGGGGTTTTGAAAGTGTCTTTTGCCTGAAGGGCTACACAATTCCAGATGTTATACAGATTCCACTTATTTGTCAGGGTGGTTTGTCGCCAGTCTCTTAGGCCTTCTTTGCTTTTGGTCTAAGGATGAACTCACCTGTTTGGAATGCCACATCAGCCTCTCTTGGAGTGGATCTTTCTAGGCCTAGAAACATGCTTGCTTGCAAGGTTCCTGAAATAATCTCTTGTGAGAAAGTTAATTTGGGCTCATATCAACAGCTCCTCTCTGAAATCCTAGGTTTATTTTCTAGCACATTGGTTCAGAAAATGGATACGGAACTGTCACCAAATTAAGTTATATGCTGTGATGATGATCCGGTAAGCCTGAGCACACAAGCAGCTCTATGGGCAGTCTTCTCCATTATCTTCTGGCTGAACATGAGAAGCAGGAGATCAGCAGCAAATTGATTCTGTCCTGGGTCATAATGTATTTGAGGAGGGGGTATTTTAACTTGTTTGTAGTCCTGTGAATATTTTTTGTTTCCTTACAACCTTCTGCTGTTAACATTATGTTTTATGTCTCATCTCATATCTAACACAAATTTCATTGCTGTCCCAAGAAGTAACGGTTGTATTAAGCTGCCAAGCATTTTTCTGTAAATGATCAACATGCTAATAAATTAAGTTTGACAACAATATGCTGTACTCATTTATTACTCATATCATAAGGAGAGATTTGACTAGATTCCAGAAGTCATTTTAGTATGCTTTATTCTGGTACAGAAGTACCTTGTTATTATACAGGATGACCTTATTTTTTATTTTGAGGTGTATGTTTAAAAATGTAAAAAATGGGCCTCTAGGATTACTTAGTTTCTATACCATGGGAAGTGTCTTTAAACCAAATCAGTCTATTTTCCCTGTAGCCCAACATTGTCTTCTTTGATGTGACACCTCTCCCAGATATCACGCTGAGATATCCCACATTACTTGCTATCTGATCCTTTTAACTGGAAATGCCTAGGATACAGCCTAGGGATTATGTGCATAACAAACAAACAAACTACCCTGCCACTGAAGAGACATGGTTAATTTTGGTACAGAATTATGGTTGCCACTATTTAAATATGGCTCTGTTACCTAATATTCTTCCTATCCTAACATTATATTCATTGTCACATAGCTTTTTTCCTTAAGTACCTCCCTCTGGTTAGATTGTCAATGTTGATGGAAATCCTCTTTGGTTGATCCATGTAAGGTTTCCTATTTGTTTCCTGTTCGTTTTGGTCTTCAGAGGTGCCAGATAAGCACCAGCACTGATTGACAAAGTAATATACTGTAAACAATATATATATTCACTAGTCTTAAAGGTGCCACAATACTATTGTTTTTCCTTTCTTCTTTTTTCTTGCCCCTCAAAATACCTTTTCCCATTTCTGAGTCTAGGTGAGTATGGCAGAATGTAAGCAGAAGAATGTGTCCCCCCCCCCGCACCAGCTGAAGGGATGTGGTCACATTAAAACTGGGGAAACATAGCAGGCAAAGGGTGAAAGATTTCTGTGTGATCATTAAACTGTTAGAAAATGCATGTGTGATCTCAGCCTGCTGACAAAGACATTTTACAGTCCCTAATTCTTTTGAATGAAACACAGACCAAAAAAGAACAAAACAAGGCAGCACTTCTAGGTTGAGGAAAGTTCCATTTTCTTATTTAGTGTCTCTATTTCCTAGCAAGAATTGGCACCAGAATCAGGCAGCTCAAGTGAACTAGGAAAGTGTGGCCACAAGAGAATTTTAATTTATTGATGGTTCTTGCCCTACTGTACATTCACTGCTGCTATTTGAGTGTAATGGATGAAGCAGATGTTTGACACTGCAGCACCTCTTCATAACTTCACTCTTCAAAAACAGTTTTACAAGTGCTTACTCGTATTGGTTCCCATTCAGCACAGGAAACTGAGGTCATTGTGAAACATGAGGCCCAGGCAAGAGTCTGAACTCATGTGCACTGCAGCTGGGCCTACCTCGTCTAACCACGTTAGCAATTTATGAAACAGCCATAATTTTTAGCTTATGGACAAAGAAATAAAAGTGTTGACACCATTATTGTAACATCTGTGAAGGGAAAAATACGAGTCCATTGCTAAGTGAACAAATGGGGCAAGAGTTATAAAGATTCTTTTATGCTTAATTGTATTCATTACCAGCAATAATTATTTTTAACATCTGCAATTTCTTCAGGTTTGACCTCAGCCTGAAAGGTTAGGATCTTACAATACATGGGTGGGTTTTTTTCCCCACACTGCGATTGACTTTGTTAGCAGCATTCTGTGCAATGAACAGGCAAGTTGCCTGTCTGATTAAGTTGCTTTGAGCAATCTCCTCTCAGTTAGATTCATTTGATTTCTTTATGATTATCTTAACATACACTCTTCTTGGAAAGCTCCAGGTTTTTTTTTCCTTAGTCACTTAATAAGTCATTTTGTAGCTTACTGTAACAAAGATAAAGGTTCATTTATTCCCTCAGACACAGCCCTTTACTCTGAGAAACCAATTAATGCTCTGTTTTATTTATGCCCAATAGCTGGTTTTGCAAAATACTTGGACTCAAAACTAATGATATATAAATCACAGCAAGCAGTCTAAAGAGCTGCTTACACATTACAGTTGGGCATAAAATAACCACTGGCTTCCAGGAGCTAATGTATCCTTAGGATCAGTTCATAACACAGAATACTTGTTTATTAGTTGTTTGTTACATTCAGATCTCACATTTCCTCTTGTCAGTTCAAGGTAGCGTAAAAAGCTCCACTCCTCCCTGTTTTGTCCTCACAACAATCTGATGAAGTAGGTTACTGTATTTCTAAGGGTGACTGCCCCCAAAACACTCGGTGGTCTTTATGGCCCCGTGGGAATTTGAATGCAGCATCTCTTGAATCTTCTGACTACTTTAGATAAAGCACATAAACGTGCTGCAAAATTAAAGGGTAAGATGACATGGAACACATGAGCAGTTAGTTTGTTGCCAATGCCATTACAGTGGTGCCTCCACTTACGGATGTCCCTACTTATGACCATTTCAAGTTACAACCAGCTCCGGCTGCAAAATTTTGCTTCTACTTGCGACCAGAGCTTCCACTTATGAACAGAAAAAGGCAGGGGGGAAAGACAGGAAATTCAAATTGCTAACTGTAGGTGGCGACAAAGCGGCTTCTTTGTAGCTCTTTGGTCCTGGCAGTTAGAGAGTGTGTGTCATCGTTGGAGGCTTGGGACTGCCTCCTTCTGCTTCGGAGTGAGTGTGTGTGTGTTTGCAGGGAAGTAAGGTGCTGTTTTCTGCTTTTCAAAAAATTTTGAGTGTTTTTGCAGCATGGCTTTAGGCTTGAGGGGTTATGTTTCTGTGCTGTTTGTTTGTTTTTTGGGTTCCCCTCATTTCCGATGGGTCTTGGGGGGGTTGGTTGCTTTTGGGTGTTTTTTTCCCCGCATTTCTGATGGGTCCTGCATGCTTCCCTTGCTTTTTCCTTTGCATTTCCGACCTTGTCCCTCTGTTCTATGTGCATTTCCAATCTGTTCCATTTGTTTTCTGTGCATTTGCAATGGGTCTTACATGCTTGATTGCTTTTCTCCCCCCCCCCCCCTTCAGCCAGAAGGGATTAATCGCATTTCCAATGAGTCTTGCAGTGATTTTTTTTGGTGAGTTTTTTCTTTGGCTGAAACGGATTAATGGGGTTTCAATGCATTCCTATGGGAAATGGTGCTTAGACTTACTACCATTTTGACTTACGTCCATTTTGTGGCATGGATTATGGTCGTAAGTGGAGGCACCACTGTACTATAACCACAGAACTGTGCACAGACTGTCATAAATATGTGGTAGTTACATACAATGTTCTGTTTTCAGTTTACATCATTTAGATGTGTGTCTGCAGAAAGTGAAAATTTTAACCATTTTCTAAATTTGGCTTATGAACTGAATGTGATAGCCTACTGAGGATCTTCCAACTCCTGCAAGAGTTCCCACCTTTAGCATGAGAGCAAGACAACAAGCAATTCCCCTCTTTGTGTTTCCTGCCTTTTGCTTAAAATGTTTCAATGCAAAATGAGTGCCTTTTCTCTTTTGAAGCTAGATACATACATATAGCTGGCATCCAAAGATAGACTGATGGATTCAAAAGGCACAGTTCATCCACTCAAAGCTACTGGGTTCACCAGTTCATGAAAAGGAAACCCTGCATTTCCTGATAATTCACAGTTTTACAGATACACACATTCTATAAATATGCACAGAAGTAATCTCGAAAAGGAGCAAAATGTATTGGGGACCAAAAAAATGAAGTTAAATTAAATCTTATCCTCTTGTGAAAACATGTTCTCATTTACCAAGAAATTAAAGTTTGAATTCACATCAAAGAACCTAAACGCATGCCATTTTCATTCAGAGAGCTCTGACTCAGTGATCAGGAGCCCTAGAAATGAAGGATCCCTATTCACATGGGAAGGTGGATAGGCACATAAAGCAGAAGGAGATTGACAGCTTAAGCACCAATGAAAAGCCCAAGCTGTCCTGGAAACCCAGTTACAGGGCCCCTGAAAGGGTTCGGATTGATCAGATAAATTCCCTTGTCCTGTGATCAGCTGCCATTTTGCTTCATGACAGGGTGAGAGAAGGCTGCTAGTCTATCAGAAACTGTTATTTGCATCATTTTCATTTTCAGTATGGTGGATATGTATACAAAAATTTTACCTTTTCTTCTAGGCAGCTTCAGATCACATTTTGCATTAGACTTTAGAATCTAAACAATCAAGCAAATTGAATGGCTGTATGCGGATGTACCATTGATGCCTTGAGCCTCTTGTGTGGAATTTAAGTAGTCACATCAGCACATTAGAGCAAGAGGATTCCCACAGCTCCATTTTTCCAAACTAAAGCCATTTTGACCACAAGTTCAATGATCCCTACCTCCCGGCCTCAAATTTGTTCTTTACTTTTTAAAGTGCTTGTTGCTGGCTTCTGTTTTTGCAGAACTTTTTCTTTTTTCTTTTTTAATTTTTTTTTCTTTTTTTGTTGTGCCTGCCTATGTTCCAAATGAGTTAGGTGGTGAATATGACACACGTGACAGTGATAATGTACTTTACCCACTGGGACAGCCAAGTCACTTGGCTTATTTATCGGCTTATTTGAGCAAATGGCATGGTTCCTGGTCATGAAGGAAAAGAATGAAACTGCTGGGTGCTTTGCCCACACATAGAGGTCAAGCAAAACTAGATGATACTGAGTTTCATCTTACCTATCCCACGTCAGAGCCCTTTATTTTCCCCATTTTCATCCCCCCCCCTCCCAATTCAGACATGTACAAACACATACAAATCCTTTCAAATATTCAGATACAAATAAAAATGGACAGGCTAGAAACTGGTTTTAGTGAATTAGCTGTTATAAATGATGTGGAACAAATCTAAGCAGATAGCAAACATGTACATCCCTGTGTGTGTGTGTTTAGTCGTTTAGTCGTGTCCGACTCTTCGTGACCCCATGGACCAGAGCACGCCAGGCCCTCCTATCTTCCACTGCCTCCCGGAGTTGTGTCAAATTCATGTTGGTTGCTTCGCAAACACTGTCCAGCCATCTCATCCTCGGTCGTCCCCTTCTCCTCTTGCCGTCACACCTTCCTAACATCAAGGTTTTTTCCAAGGACTCTTTTCTTCTCATGAGATGGCCAAAGTACTGGAGCCTCAGCTTCAGGATCTGTCCTTCCAGTGAGCACTCAGGGTTGATTTCCTTTAGAACTGATAGGTTTGTTCTCCTTGCAATCCAGGGGATTCTCAAGAGCCTCCTCCAGCACCACAATTCAAAGGCATCAATTCTCTGGCAGTCTGCTTTCTTTATGGTCCAGCTCTCACTTCCATACATCACAACAGGAAAAACCATAGCTTTGACTATTCGGACTTTTGTTGGCAATGTGATGTCTCTGTTTTTCAAGATGCTGTCAAGATTTGTCATCGCTTTCCTCCCAAGAAGAAGGCGTCTTTTAATTTCGGGGCTGCTGTCTCCATCTGCAGTGATCATGGAGCCCAGAAAAATAAAATCTGTGACTGCCTCCATGTCTTCCCCTTCTATTTCCCAGGAGGTGATGGGACCAGTGGCCATGATCTTAGTTTTTTTGATGTTGAGTTTCAGACCATTTTTTTTGCACTCTCCTCTTTCACCCTCATTACAAGGTTCTTTAATTCCTCCTCACTTTCTGCCATCAGAGTGGTATCATCTGCATATCTCAAGTTGTTGATATTTCTTCCGGCAATCTTGATTCTGGCTTGGGTTTCTTCCAGTTCAGCCTTCCGCATGATGTATTCTGCATATAAGTTAAATAAGCCGGGGGACAATATACAGCCTTGTCGTACTCCTTTCCCAATTTTGAACCAATCAGTTGTTCCATGACCAGTTCTAACTGTTGCTTCCTGTCCCACATATAGGTTTCTCAGGAGACAGATAAGGTGGTCAGGCACTCCCATTTCTTTAAGGACTTGCCATAGTTTGCTGTGGTCCACACAGTCAAAGGCTTTTGCATAGTCAATGAAGCAGAAGTAGATATTTTTCTGGAACTCTCTGGCTTTCTCCAAAATCCAGCGCAAGTTAGCAATTTGGTCTCTAGTTCCTCTGCTCTTCGGAATCCAGCTTGTACTTCTTGGAGTTCTCGGCCCACATACTGCTGAAGCCTACCTTGCAGGATTTTGAGCATAACCTTGCTAGCGTGTGAGATGAGTGCAATTGTACAGTAGTTGGAGCATTCTTTGGCACTGCCTTTCTTTGGGATTGGGATGTAGACTGATCTTTTCCAATCCTCTGGCCACTGTTGGGTTTTCCAAACTTGCTGGCATATTGAATGTAGAACACTAACAGCATCATCTTTCAAGATTTTAAATAGTTCAACGGGAATGCCATCACCTCCACTGGCCTTGTTGTTAGCCAGGCTTTCTAAGGCCCGCTTGACTTCGCTCTCCAGGATGTCTGGCTCAAGGTCAGCAACTACATTGTCTGGGTTGTACAGGATATCCAAATCTTTCTGATATAATTCCTCTGTGTATTCTTGCCACCTCTTCTTGATGTCTTCTGCTTCTGTTAGGTCCCTCCCATTTTTTCTTTTATCATGTTCATCTTTGCGCAAAATGTTCCTCTAATATCTCCAATTTTCCTGAACAGATCTCTGGTCTTTCCTTTTCTGTTATTTTCCTCTATTTCTTTGCATTGTTCATTTAAGAAGGCCCTCTTGTCTCTCCTTGCTATTCTTTGGAAGTCTGCATTCAATTTTCTGTAACTTTCCCTATCTCCCTTGCATTTTGCTTCCCTTCTCCTCTCTGCTATTTCTAAGGCCTCGTTGGACAGCCACTTTGCTTTCTTGCATTTCCTTTTCTTTGGGACGGTTTTTGTTGCTGCCTCCTGGACAATGTTACGAGCCTCTACGAGCCTAGTAAGTAGTTATCTTAAAATGTGGTTCCAAGATGCAAGATTTTGTAAGAATGATCACTCTATATATAGATCATTTGGGTGATGTCTGAATTTGAGCCTTCAGGTCTGCCTCAGACATCACCATGAATTATAGTCAAAAGGCCTTTAGTCTGGAGAAATGGAGCTATGGAAAGCCAAGCTTGACAAAATCTTTCCCAGTTTACTATCTTTCAAGGTAGAGCCCTCTGATGTTTCCGGACTCTGTTTCCCACTAATCCCAGCCAACTAGGCCAATGGTAAGAGAAGATGGGAACTGTAGTTTACCAACACCAGAAGGGCCATGGGTTCTCCCACCAGCATGAGACCATTGATGATTCTATGACAAAGGTCAAATTCTCTTGCCATCTGTGATGGAGGATCATTTTTCAAAGATGATATGGTAGTGGTTAGCAGTTGCTTCATATATGGTTGAACCCATTTGTTATGGATCTGCTCATAAACCAGGAACATTACTATAACAGCTAGGATCTCATCCACCCTGAGCTGGAGATAGATTTCAAATAACTATTTTTATACAATTAAATCACAATATTTGAATGAGTCACTCTTGGTCTAATAAATTAAGCATACACAGAAGTGGGTTACCTGCTCATTGATGGAAATTGTCTTTGTTCTGCCCACCACAGCAAATTTCATCAGATAATTAGCACTCATTCTTTGAGCTTTCAGAATTTTACATACCCTATGAGTGGGAGGTACAAGTTTAGAAACCTTCTGTGAGGTTACTGTTGCTATGGTAACCACTCCCTTGGCATTCGTGTACTTATGCCCCATCAGAAACAGCTAAGTAAATTAAAAAAACAAATAAGTGTAGGAGATGTAAACACCAAACCATAAGACAAATGTAAGGATGAGAGGGTAAGCTAGATAGACAAATGTTATTTCAAGAAGAAGGAAAGGTGTAAGTAGTCAAGTTTTCTGGCATCTAATTTTCATATCCATTTCCAAATAGAGTCTCAAGCTAACCAGACCTTTGGTCAGTTCATTGTGAGGGGTTTGTTTTTTAGAAAAAGAGGGGCGACTAACCAAGTTTAAGGAAGAAAATGCTCAGTAAAATACCAGCTTGATAATAATAGCACACTGGGCTGAAAGGAATAAGACTGAATATTTAAAGAGAAGATCCTGAACATACTGGAAGCTTTCATATATATTAGTATCTGTTGCTAGCATAGCAGCAGCCTGAATACTGCCAGATCACACCTTTGCCTTTCCTTTTCCATATGTTGCCCTGAGGTATTTTGGTTTCCAATTGGATGGGAAGTAGCTTTAGTTGGGCTATGGCTATTTGCTATTATGGCTGTATGGTACCTCCAGAATCAGCGACATAGTATCTGACTACTGGTCACTGAGGACCAACCACAGGAGAGGACTATTGTCCTCACATTCTGTTGGGAGCCTCCCAAAGTCATCTTGCTAGCTTCTGGGAAGCAAGATGCTGGACTAAATAAGACCTTAAATGGATTATAACTTATCAATCAATGACATACCCACAAACTTTAGGTAAATTTAGTAGATCAAGCAAGGCATCAAACATGCGTTCTGCTCCATTTTATTCCTATAATTGAATATTTGGGACTTTTCCTTGCTTGCTGGAAGGGACGTGGTGGTGCTGTGGGCTAAACCGCAGAAGCCTGTGCTGCAGGGTCAGAAGACCAGCAGTCATAAGATCGAATCCACATGACGGAGTGAGCGCCCGTCACTTGTCCCAGCTCCCGCCAACCTAGCGGTTTGAAAGCATGCAAAAGCAAATAGATAAATAGGGACCACCTTGGTGGGAAGGTAACAGCGTTCCGTGTCTAAGTCGCACTGGCCATGTGACCATGGAAGATTGTCTTCGGACAAAACGCTGGCTCTATGGCTTGGAAACAGGGATGAGCACCGCCCCCTAGAGTCGAACACGACTGGACAAAAATTGTCAAGGGGAACCTTTACCATTACCTTTACCTTGCTTGCTGGAGACTTTGCAGTGCTCATTGAAATCTAGATTACTGGTTTGGGGCATATTTGTAAGAATATAACATTGGATAAGTGAGGATGCAGATACATATTGGATATCATACCTGCCAGGGGTCCCATTCAGGATCAGGAATCATTTGTATGGAAAAGCAGTTTAACTTTTAGAAACCTATCTGGCATGGAAAGGGAGTTTCCACTGGAGCCAAAGAAAGACTCCTTCACACACTTTGGGGGAGAAGTGTATTTCAAATATGATTGACATGAAAAAAAAAACCATTCTGTCTCCTTGTGTCTCTACTCAGATTAAGTTCTCAGGAACATATTATGAATTTTTTTAAAAAAAACCATGCAAATCTAAATTATAATTGTTTATGTAATGAAGATAATTACATTGTCTCTACGTATACTCTTCTAAAGTATAATATTGGAAATCTTTTTAATAAAAAAGGAAGAAAACAAAGAATAGCCCATCCCAAAATATATACAGTGGTGCCTCGCATAGCAATCGCTCCGTTTAACAAAGAAATCGCTTTGTGACGATCTTTTTGCAGTTGCAAAAATTTGGGGAAAATTTGATCATCGCAAAGCCCCCATTTTTGGCCAGCTGATCGGTGGTTCCAAAATGGCCACTGGGTAAACAAAATGGCCACCCGCTGTGTTCCCTCGCTTTAGAGGCACCAAAAGTGGCCGCCCCTATGGAGGATTTTCGCTTAAGGTTAGTTTTTAAGCCCATAGGAATGCGTTAATGGCATTTTAATGCGTTTCTATGGGCTTTTTAATATCGCTTAGCGATTAAAGCAGTGATTTTTGCTGCACGGATTAACATCGCTAAGAAAGGCACCACTGTACTCAGAAGTCCCAATGCTCAATAATCGATAGATGTAATAGATAGGAATGCATGTTGAGGGCAGCAGCCAGAATCCAAGTCTTTCAAGAGTTTAACAAAATCCCAAGTGTTGTTTCCAAGTGTCCTGCAGACCACACATACCCAGCCTCCCACCCCTCCAAAAAGCCTTAATTCACTTCAAAGTGAAATGTTTTGAAAATCAATCTTGCTTAGTTGAACGGTTTGAGAAAGCTGTAAATGAAAAATAAAATGAAAAATAAAATTGCTCACCCAACTTTTCTAGAAGTATGCAGGTTATTTTTAGTGTTGAATATATATTGGTTTTTCCTAAGGGACAATAGAGTCATTATGACACTGTAGGGAAAGAAAAACTCAACTGACAGCCAAAAAACAAAGTTCATGTTCAGATTAAGCAGTGGCAACTAGTTGAAGGGTGTTTGTTGGCTTAAACATTTAGTGGTTTGCATGCCATATTTTGCTTCAGAAGGAACTATTCTAATTGGTTTGTTGGCTGGGGATTTATATGGTGCAATCTCCAGATTGCTCATTCCAAGACACTGGCAAATGTAAACTAAAAGGAGAAATGTGGTTTTGCTTGCAGTCATTAGAGGATGGTCTGATACAAAAGCGCCTTGTGTGCAATCCTGGAGCCACATGCTACTTTTTAAGCTTTTTACCAGGACCACTTAGAAGCAAATATTTGCAGGATACCGCCCATAACCAAGGCAGATAAGATTTCATACCTCTTGATGTGAAGAAAAAAGAAGAAGAATCTCTTAAATGAGCAGGCTTCAGCACACTGATATCTTACCTTTTGTGGGAGAGGTAAAACAAGTATTTAAATATTGTTTATACTACTTGGCCAAGATAGTCAAGGCCCAGCTGAACTGACAGTCAACTAGTTTGTGCTGAATTGAAACTCTCCCTAACCTAAAAGTACTACGGTATAGGAATAAAAGTGTGCTGCTCATAAAAATCAGTTTGTGTCATCCTTTGTACAAAGGGACCAGGAACTTCCTCCTCTCCCCATCCCTTTGCTCTGTGAGATGACAAGATATTTTCTGGTGCTCAATCTGAAGTAGAAATGGGCACGAAACGAACTACAAAGCAAAATAAACAACAACAACAAAAAAACATGGATTAGGCCATTCCGTGGTTCATTTTGGGGCACTTCTGGGGAACAAACCTGCCCAGGATGAAACAAAACACTGAATTATTATATGCTTCATTTGGGGGCATGTTGTTGATGGCCAGACAACCTGGTACCACTCAATTAATGTCCTAGGCAACACAGGTATGAAAACTTTGTTTAGGATTGATTGTCTGGTCAGGCAGTTAACCATGGAGTTCCAAGTCTACTCTTTGGGAGTAGCTGGTTATAGGAGTCTTACCCTGGGCAGCTCCACTGGTGGCTTCACTTTTGCCAGTGTGAGAAGAGGACACTTAGCTAGTCAGTCCATTCATCCTTCCCCATATCTGTTCCCTCTCCAGTCTACCCCACGATAAGTAACACCATATCTCAAGTTCTCTGGCATGAACAACTTATTTAATTTTTCCCAAGCCAGCTGCTAGAGAGCACTTTCCTGTGGGGACCTGCTTTGAGGACATCCCAAATCCAATCTTCACCAGACTTGGAGGGGGTGAGGAGGAGAGTCACTTGAAGACTTGCTGCAAGTTTTTTTTAATCTTTAACTCACACAAGGGGAGTTCTACCTCTCCCAGAGGTCGCAAAGTGTACAAATTGAAAAATGGTTCATTTTGTTGGAAAGTTCATAAAAGTTTGTGGTTTGTGAATACGAATCATCAAGGACCCCCATTTTCCTGATTTATGCCTATCTCCAACCTGAAGCATTGTATGGGATGAGAGTTACTTACTGGCCAAAGACTATGGAGTGAATGTATTCTCGAGGACTTTCATGGCCAGGATCTGATGGTTGTTGTAGGTTTTTCAGGCTGTTTGGCCCTGTTCTGAAGGCCTTTCTTCCAAACATTAAGTCAGTCTCTGTGGCTGGCCTCTTCAGAGGACAGGAGTTAGAACTCTGTCTGTGTTCTGTTGAAGTTTGTTGGGTAGTTGAGTATTTGTAGCTGTGGGATCAGCTTTTTGTCCTTTTCAGGAGACCAGGTGATTATGGTGGTCAGGGTGCTTTTTGTTATGGGTGTATTGGTGTGATAAGGAGAAGAGATTATCTGTCACTGTGATTGATGGGTGTCGTTAGCTGGTCTTTTGTGTGTAGTGATCACCAGTCCTTGTGGCTGTGTAGAGTTCGTTGACCTTTTTGCAGGCTGTATATTTTTCAGTGTTGGGGGCCAGGCTTTGTTGAGTTTTAGACTTTCTTCTTTTTTGTTGAAGCTCTGCTGGTGTTTGTGGATTTCAATAGCTTCCCTGTGTAGTCTAACATAATGATTGTTGGTGTTGTCAGGTACTTCTGTGTTTTGAAATAGAAACACCAGAATCAAAGAACATGAGAGACACTGAAGACTAAAACAACCAGAAAAATTGGCAGTATCTGAACATGCCCTGAAAGAAGCTGGACATGAAATTCTATTAGAAGAAATCCCAGATTTGGTTGAAATAGAAAGAGATGAGGATATTGGTGTAGTTAACACTACAATGGAACCAATTAGAAAGAAGGAGCAAATACAAAATCCTTGTACTTGTGAGACATCGAAAATATGGCGTAAATTATTTGCTCCACCTATATCCCCTCTATGCCCTATGCTGGATTATCCAAAATTTAAATCAAGAGAAAAATATGTACAATTCAAACATTGGAAAAGAATTGGAATTTATAGAATAAGAGACCTATTTGATGCAGGGAAACCAATAATAATTAGACAGTTAGAGGACGAAACAAAGGAGGCGGGACTAGAACAATATCGTATAGGAAAAGACTGAAATAAAAGGAAGGGAATAACTTCAGTTATATATAACCATTTGGTTGAGAAAGCATTTTCCAGGGGTATGGGATCTAAAATAACATGGGGAAACTAATTTGAATATCATTATATCAGAGAAAAAATGGATGGAAATATGGACTACATATCCATATAAATCAATATCAGTCAAAGTGAAAGAAATGGTTTTGAAGGTAGTACACAGATGGCATTGGTACCCCCCAGAACTGCACAAAATTAATGGGGAAACCTCAGATAAGTGCTGGAAAAATTGTGGAAGTAAAGGCACACTAGAACACATGTGGATCTCTTGCCCCAAAATGGAAGCATATTGGTGGGAAATAATTAAATGGATAGAAACATTGTTGAATCAAAAAATAATTAAAAATGAAGCTTTATTATTATTTTCAATATTTAAGGATGGAAATGAAAAATTATTCAATAAAGACCTAATTGAGCATCTTATTGGTGCAGCAAGGGTTGAAATTGCACAAAACTGGAGACATGCTCAAGATCTTTCAGTACAGCCTTGAAAGAGGCGGTGATTCGACCACTCCTTAAAAAGCCTAACCTGGACCCAAGGCTGGTGGTCAACTACCGACCAGTGGCGAACCTCCCTTATTTGGGCAAGGTGTTGGAGCGGGTTGTGGCCAGGCAACTCCAGGCGCTGCTGGATGAAACGGATTTTCTGGATCCATTTCAATCGGGTTTCAGGCCGGGTTTTGGTACAGAGACTGCCTTGGTCGCCCTGTACGATGATCTTTGCCGGGAGAGAAACAGGGGGAGTGTGACCCTGTTGATACTCCTGGACCTCTCAGCGGCTTTCGACACCATCGACCATGGTGTCCTTCTGGATAGGCTGGCTGAGTTGGGAGTTGGGGGCACTGTTTTACAGTGGTTCCGCTCCTTCCTGGCTGACCGTGTCCAAAGGGTGGTGCTGGGGGACAGTTGCTCTGCCCCATGGCAGTTATGTCATGGGGTTCCTCAGGGCTCAATACTGTCCCCCATGCTGTTCAACATCTACATGAAACCGCTGGGAGAGGTCATCAGGAGGTTTGGGCTGAGGAGTCAGCAATATGCTGACGATACTCAGCTCTACCTCTCGTTTTCCACCAATCCAGGTGAGGCAGTTTCTGTGCTGAACTTGTGTCTGGACCTGATAATGGACTGGATGAGGGTTAATAAATTGAAACTCAATCCAGACAAGACGGAAGTGCTGTTAGTGGGTGCTTCGCCGGACAGGCTGGAGGGCCATTTCCCCGCCCTGAATGGGGTTACACTCCCCCTAAGGGACAGGGTCCGCAGCTTGGGGGTGCTCCTGGACCCCAGTCTAACACTGGAAGCCCATGTGGACTCGGTGGCCAGGGGCGCCTTCCTTCAGCTGCGGAAATTATACCAGCTACGGCCCTACCTGGACGAGCGGAGTCTCATGACAGTCACACATGCACTGGTAACATCCCGCATAGATTACTGCAATGCGCTTTACGTGGGGCTGCCTTTGAAGACGGTCCGGCGATTGCAACTGGTCCAGAATCGAGCTGCGCGGCTGGTGAGTGGTGCAGCTGCCACGGAACATATCAAGCCGATTCTGTATAAGTTACATTGGCTACCAGTTGCTGCCCGGGCCCAATTCAAAGTGCTTGTTTTGACATATAAAGCCCTAAACGGCTTGGGCCCTGGATACCTGAAGGACCGCCTCCTTCCATATGAACCTACCCGGCAGTTAAGATCTAGCCAGGGGGCCCTTTTGAAAGAGCCGTCCCTTAAGGAGGTAAGAGGGACGGCTTGTAGACAAAGGGCCTTTTCGGCAGCTGCCCCCAGACTATGGAATGCCCTCCCGACTGAGATTCGTCTGGCGCCAACGCTGATGACATTTCGGCGCCAGGTCAAAACCTTCCTGTTCCAGAAGGCTTTTAATTGAAATTATATTAGCTGTGGGTCTGATGGCAATTTTAATTGTATTTTAATTGTATTTTAATTATTTTATCTTTTGCTGTATTGAATTTTAATTATTGTAAGCCGCCCAGAGACCTCTGGGTAGTTTGGGCGGCATATAAATTGAATAAATAAATAAATAATAAATAAATAAAAATTTGAGAACAGAATCTGGCAAATGATCCTGATGAAAAGCTGACTAATCAAATCAAAATATATAGAGGGGAAATAAAACAGGATAAATTTATGAAAACTGGGCATCCATTATTAATATATGGAATTAGCTCAAGAAAAGAAGAATGTAACATGGGAAGTAATTGGGATTGCTGGCATGTAATATTTTAAAAATAATTAATTAAGTATGTTAAAAATGAACTAGTGGATGTATAAAGAAAGACAATCTACTAAAAGAATGTGTAAGTAATGTGATAGTATTGTACTACAATTCTAACTTGCATTGTTATACTATGGATGTTAATAAAATTATTTTTTTAAAAAAAGAGACATGAAATTCTATTAATGACCCCCTTATCACAAAAATACGCCCATAAAAACACACTCTGATCACCATAATCACCCAGTCTCCTGAAAAGGACAAAAAGCTGATCCCACAGCTATAATTACTCAACTATCCCACACACTACAACAGAACACAGAGTTCTAACTCCTGTCCTCTGAAGAGGCCAGCCACAGAGACTGGCGAAATGTTAGGAAGAACATTGGCCAAACAGTCTGAAAAACCTACAACAATTATGAAGTGAGTTTCATGGTTTAATGTGGCCTTTCTAAATGGGAGGTATATTTGAAGGGAACCACAGACTGGAAACAATTCTTCATACACCACCATATATGGTTCGTTATGCAACTCGTATAATCCTGATTCGTCTTATATTTCGTTCATATTGTGTTTATAGCCATGGCAAAAAAAAAAAATTAGAATGGCTGATTTAGTGGATTACAATTTTTATCTTCCACGTCTAGGGGCAGAGGAACTAGAGACCAAATTGCTAACATGCTCCAGATTATGGAGAAAGCCAGAGAGTTTCAGAAAAACATCTACTTCTGCTTCATTGACTATGCAGAACCTTTGACTGTGTGGACCACAGCAAACTATGACAAATTCTTAAAGAAATGGGAGTGCCTGACCACCTCATCTGTCTCCTGAGAAATCTATATGTGGGACAGGAAGCAACAGTTAGAACTGGATATAGAACAACTGATTGGCTCAAAATTGGGAAAGGAGTATGCTTATTTAACATATATGCAGAATATATCATACAAAAGGCAGGACTGGAGGAATCCCAAACCGGAATTAAGATTGCTGGAAAGAAATATCAACAACCTCAGATATGCAGATGCTACCACTCTGATGGCAGAAAGTGAGGAGAAATTAAAGAACCTCTTAATAAGGGTGAAAGAGGAGAGCACCAAAAAAGGTTTGAAGCTCAACATTTAAAAAAAATTAAGATCATGGCCACTGGTCCCATCACATCCTGGCAAATAGAAAGGGAAGATATGGAGGCGGTGATAGATTTTATTTTTTGGGGTCCCTGATCACTGCAGATGGTGACAGCAGCCACAAAATTAAAAGAGGCCTGCTTCTTGGGAGGAAAGCACTGAGAAACCTAGACAGCATCTTAAAAAGCAGAGACATCACCTTGCCAACAAAGGTCCGCATAGTCAAAGCTATGGTTTTTCCTGTAGTGTCATATGGAAGTGAGAGCTGGACCATAAAGAAGGCTGACCGCTGAAGAATTGATGCTTTTGAATTGTGGTGCTGGAGGAGACTCTTGAGAGTCCCCTGGACTGCAAGGAGAACAAACCTATCAGTTCTAAAGGAAATCAACCCTGAGTGCTCACTGGAAGGACAGATCCTGGAGCTGAAGCTTCAATACTGGCCATCTCATGAGAACAGAAGACTCTCTGGAAAAGACCCTGATATTGGGAAAGTGTGAATGCAAGAGGAGAATGGGACGACAAGATGGCTGGACAGTGTCATCGAAGCTACCAACATGAATTTGACCAAACTGCGAGAGGCAGTGGAAGACAGGAGGGCCTGGCGTGCTGGGGTCACGACTTAACAACTAAACAACAACAACTAACACTGCCCTTAGAATGGGAAAAGGAGGAGAAGGAATGAACACAGAAGCCATGGGCATTATTGGAAATAATGCATTGTGCAACCTCTGCATCCAAGCCCACCGATCCACTCCTTCAAAGCTCTGATATGAGCCAGATCTTTGGCCCAGCTCTAACTTATGTGAAATACGGCAGAGGACATTGTTGGAAACAGGAATCCCCAAAATTTGGAGTCCTCCTTGGTATAAATTTTTTTTCTCTTGCTAGGCTTGAGACTACAAAATTCCAGAACCTGTGGTTTTCCTCCAGGTGTGCAGATATCTTACATTCTTCCCATCCTCTTTATGACTTTGACAGTCTCTCATTAGCTAGTTCATTAAATGTATGTATTGCTTCACAAAACTAGTAGAAGTTCCAAAGAGATTAACAAGACAATAAACATATCATATTATTTAAAATCATCATGCCTAGTGCCCTCGACAAAGGGGGGGAGCAGGCAAAATCACACTGAGCAATCTACTTATTTAACTATGCTATGTAGCAAGAACAGACTTATGAATGATTGCGGTTTCTTTTCTAGGATTAAAAAATGTTTCACTATGTGAATGTGTTAACTTTTAAGGATGGACAAAAACTTAGTTTCACTTTCCCTTGTATATTAATGTTTTCAAACCACAAGTTCTTGCTGTCCCACATATGAAGAACTTAAGGCATTTTGGTAAAATCTTCAAAAATGAATTCTCCTCTATTTGCTTCAACCCAATTTGACCGTATAGCTGCTTCCATCAGGAAGACAACTACTGTATATTGTACCTGCTTGCCATATGGATTTTAAAAGTTAGGGAAAAAAGTGGCAACCTTAATTTAGCATTAATATGGCAAAAAACCAACAAAGGTATTCTAACCCATTCATTTAGGGGTTGAGTACTCAAAACCCTGGTCCTTGATTCACCAGTCTATTAGTGTTGCTTTCTAAATCATCATCATCATCATCATCATCATCATCATCATCATCATCATCATCATCATCATCATCATCATCATAATTGTGTGTGTGTGTGTGTTCAAAACAGGTTCTTTCTATTTTAAATATGAAGAAATTTGTGCATGGGTAAGCTCTACCAAAAAAGGATTGAAACTAGAATCTTACATATTCCAAGATATTTCTAATGACAGAGTAGGAGATGTGAATTTCTAGGAGACTTCTGACATTATATTGCTCGTTTAATCATCCACACCATTACCTTTTCAGGTAGGTTGTGAAAATAATGGCCACAAAGAAAACATCCTTTCCGACAACAGTGATCCTCCAGCTGAGATACAGGAGCAGAAAATCACAATGACTTCATGAATTATCTAGCTCTGGAGCCAATCCAGGCTTCTTCAAGGAGAGAGGCACCCATTCTGCTTCTATTAGCAGTTATCGTTCATAACATAAGACCAGCTTTTACAATTGCAATAACAATATTGCCAACATTTCAAATGAATGAAGCAATAATTTTGGTCAATTAAACATTTAAAAAATGCATTTCTGGACCTTTTAGATAACAACCACTTTCACTTTTCAGCAACATTATGTTGATGCATGAGGGACAAAAATGTGTAAGATGGGCCTTGAGAAATTCCAGTAAGGTTCTTTCTTTTCCTAAATAACTAATACACCAGAATTTATTGTATTTTGAGGACTTTTGTCTACTTTAATGTCAAATACAAATGCCTGACTTTTATCTCAGTTTTAGGCCATTAGCAGGTATGACAGGCAAGTGGGTCTTCTAGATACATATTTCAAAAAATCAGTCTTCATACACATAGACAAACACATAACCCACACAACTTTGAAAATCATAATTCCTTTTCTGTCAATTGCAAGGTCCAGGCTCCAGTTTACATAGAGATAATTGGCTAACTGAACAGCAGGTAGTCAACCATTGAACTTATTACTAGAGTTGTTCTTTACCTAGAGATCAATGTCAGAATTCCTCTTTGAGGCTAAGCTTTCATAGCCAATACAATATTCCCTGTAGATTCTTGCTTCAACAAAATTCTCACTTCATGTATATCAGCATAGTTCTATTAACTTCCATGGAGACACACCATTTTCCATCATCTGATGCAGTTGCATCTTAAATGCATTTTCCACTGGATTTGCAAGAAGGAAACCTATGATCCAAAACACTACCCTTTTGTTTGATAAAAAGGAGGGTATATGTATTCTATACTGAATAAGAAGGCACATGAATACTTAGTGAGTTCAGTTCTGGTGAAGTGCTCACATATTTTCACTTGCTGGCTTGCTTACATACCTTCAACTGATTGGTAAATACTGATTTTATAGAGATGCAAGTTTATGTAATAAAAAGTTCACAGGGAACTATGAATGAGAAAGCGTTTTCGAAAGCCTGGAAGTTAGTTTTTAAAAGTACTTTGTTTCTGTTACATTTTACAGTGTTTCGGCAACTTAATTCATGTCTGTCAGTTGTTACAGAATTATTAAATGTAATTCCTTACTTTTACTTTCGTTACACTGCTAGTTCCCCTTTCTGATTCCTTTGGTAGTAAATCTCACTCAAAATGCCCCCAAAATGTAACTAAAAAGTAACTACAAAAAGGAAATAGAAAATTTTATTTGTCATTTAAAAAAACCCCATAATATTCTTATTCATTCTGATAGTTGTGAAATGTAACTTTGTTTCATCATTGTTATGAACAGAAGCTCATACAAACTCATTTCTTTCAAGCTCTGGACATATCAATTTGTGGGGATTTTTTGCTGATTAACTTCAATAGAATGTAGTTGATACAAAAATTTGTAGTAAGTGAGAAAAGAAATGCATTGCATGTGTTCTTATAATAAGTTTGATGTCTCTACATGTCTTCATATATGTTTCCAAAATATGATGACCCTAGTTATGGAAATTAACAACTTCTAAAAGGTCCTATCATTAACAGCTCACATCTTGCAAACTAAAGGCTTTCTTTGTTGAGTCAATCTTACATGAAATATTCTTTTTCTCCTACTGCTTTCCACTTTTCTCAACCTTATTGTCTTGTCCAGCAACCATACTATCATTATATGAACACAGTACAGTGCTCTCACTTTAGACATTCAAATCAAGGTTTAGACATTCAAATCAAGGTTTTAAGAGTTAGACATTCAGCTTACATCTTGACAGACAAATTTGTTAATTTTGCCTTTTGCACATGTTTTTAATCTCAAGTTATTTCAAATCAAATATGAAGAGTTTTTTAAAAAATCAAAAAGGTTCAGCAATTTTTTTCAGCTTTCCCTGAATAGATGCTAGAAAATTATACTTTCTACTACACTTTCTAGGTCCCACAAGCCAGCAAGCCCAGTGGTTGTGCTAGATGGGGGACTATGGGGACTGTTGGCTTGAGTTTACAGAAGTTGGATAGGGCTGGTGAAGACAGGACATTTTGGAATACGTTCATTCATAGGGTTCCCATATGTTGGAGATGGCTTGACAGCATAACAACAACAACACCAAAGTCCAAAAGAGTAATTTTTCTGAACTGTCCCCCTAGAACAATGTGATTCTACGGGTTGCTTCTATCATTTGGGCTAATCTTGATTAGGTTAGCCTGCTGAGGACTGCCCATGCTGTTTAATTTCTGCAACACATTTAAGACCACTTAATATAATATTTTATATGTACTCTACTTGACATGGAGCACCATAGTTTGCTTCCTTAAATTATTTTAACCTTTCTAATTTAGAGAGGATTTATTTTATTTTATTTTAGAGAGTTTGCTATTAAAAGTCCTTTTAGCACATTTCTGCTAGAGAGTCTTATTAATTTGACACACATAAAAATGAAACGTTCCTTCACCTGAGGCAAACTTCTGGCAGGTCAGACACAATCCTTCATGGCAAGCACAGAGAAAAACAAAGAGTGTGAGAGAAAGTGAAAGAGGAGAAAATGGACAGTCCAAGCTGAGACAGGCACAAAGAACTCATTTGTTCAGCATTCATGTCAAGAGCCAGAAGGCATCTCTTTCACCTTTGGCTTTTCATGGGCACCAATATGTAGCAATGATGCCTAAGGGAATGGCACTTGCAGGGCAGAAGGCAAAGAGGAAGCTAGAGCCTTTCCTACAGCACCATCTTGTAAAACTGGGACAAGTAGCAAGGAACTTCTTCCAGTCTTTCTTTCTTTAAGAAAAAAGCTGCAAGACTCCAATAACAGCATCATTAACCTCAGTGGACTTATGGGCGAAATCCTGAGGGATGAGGACTTAACATGGCAATGATTTCAGCTCTGTTCACAGCCACCAACCTTCTTAATGCTAGGAAGCTTTATAGCATCTTGGTGTAATAGAAACACAGAAAGATGTTTTATACTGAGACATACCACTAGCCCATCTAGCCAAATACTGTCAACTCTGATTGGCAGCAGCTTACCAGGTTTCAGACTGGATTCTTTCTTGGTCCTACTTAATAATGTCCAAGTACTAATCAGGTCCAACTCTCCTCAGCTTCCAAAATCAGATCAGGTGCGTACAGAAGAAGATAGTGTTCTTCAATATCTCTGCCCTTTTCTATCTCTAATGGGCAAACCCTGGTGACACAAAATCTCTGGACTTTCCTATGGGATATGTTTTCCCTCTTCCTGAATTTCAGAATAATTACATTCATTCCAGGTGAGCTGTTTCAATTGATGTGACAATTTTTTGACAAGAAATGTTTTCTTACATTCGACTACCATGGCAAATAAAACTGCTTATATAAGTGCTTCATTGCAAATCCACTGAAAACAAATATACTGGTGGAATTACATACCTTTACTGTTGACAACAAACCTAGACAGCATCTTAAAAACCAGACACATCACCTTAACCACAAAGGTCCACATAGTCAAAGCTATGGTAGCTTTCCATGCATCCAGTAGTGATATATGGAAGCGAGAGATGAATCATAAAGAAGGCTCACCGACGAAGAATTGATGCTTTTAAATTGTGATGCTGGAGGAGGCTCTTGAGACTCCTCTGGACTACAAGGAGATCAAATCTATCCATTCTAAAGGAAATCAACTATGAGTGCTCACTGGAAGGACAGATCCTGAAGCTGAGACTCCAATACTTTGGCCATCTCATGAGAAGAGAAGACAATCCTGGAAAAGACCCTGATGTTGTGAAAGTGTGAAGGCAAGAGGAGAATGGGACAACAGAGGACAAGATGGTTGGACAGTGTCATCGAAGCTACCACAATGAATTTGACCAAACTCCGGGAGGCAGAGGAAGACAGGAGGGCCTGGCGTGCTCTGGTCCATGGGGGTCACGAAGAGTCGGACACGACTTAACGACTAAACAACAACAACAGCAAAAATGTTGACAAGGAAGGCTTTGAAATTAGCAAAGATTTTCTATAACTTGGTTCATTGATCAATCAAAACAGAGGATGCAATTAAGAAATAAGAAGAAGACTAAAGTGTGGAATAGCAGCTCTGAAGGAACTAGAAAGATCCAAAAGTGTAGAGATGTATAAAAGATCAAGGTCAAGATCATCTTTACTATGGCATTACTGATTACTATGTACAGATGTGCAACCAGGACAACAAAGAAAGCTTAGAGGGGAAAAATAATTCATTTGAAATACAGTGCTGGAGGAAAGCTTTCCAGATACTCTAGACCAGTGGTTCTTAACCTTTGTTACTCGGATGCTTTTGAACTGCAACTCCCAGAAACCCCAGTCAGGACAGCAGGTGGTGAAGGCTTCTGGGAGTTGCAGTCCAAAACTCCTGAGTAACCCAAGGTTAAGAACCAGTGCTCTAGACTACCATAAAGACAGACACGTGGGTCCTAGAGCAAATGAAGCCTGGACTCTCACTGGAAACTAAAATCTGAGGCTACTGTAGTTCGACCATATCATGACATACTAAAGAAGTTAATAATGAAAGGGAAAATTGAAGGCAGTAATAGGAGAAGACGTGACAAAAGATAATCAACTGAGTATAGAAAGCTGGGGCTTTTATTTTGCAAGACCTGAGCAGGGCTGTCAATCACAGGATCTTTTCCAAGATCCTTAATTCATATGGTTCCTATAAGTCAGAAGCAACCTGATGGCATATAAAAGCAGACGAGAAAATAATTTTAATTGTCAGAGTACTGTACCCATGTTTGAGTGGGTACTGTTGTTTAGTTGTTAAGTTGTGTCCAAGTCTTTGTGACCCCATGGACCAGAGCACACCAGGCCCTCCTGTCTTCCACTGGCTCCCGGAGTTTGGTCAAATTCATGTTGGTAGTTTTGATGACACTGTCCATCCATCTCATCCTCTGTCGTCCCCTTCTCCTTTTTCCTTCACACTTTCCCAACATCAGGGTCTTTTCCAGGGAGTCTTCTCTTCTCATGAAATGGCCAAAGTATTGGAGCCTCAGCTTCAGGATCTGTCCTTCCAGTGAGCACTCAGGGTTGATTTCCTCCAGAATGGATAGGTTTGTTCTCCTAGCAGTCCAGGGGACTCTCAAGAGTCTCCTCCAGCACCACAGTGGGTAGGGAATTGTAATTAGAAGTTCTGAAGGAAATCAAATGGGAAAAATACAAACAGTGATGATTCCCTGAAGAATGTCCATTAACAAACAGTAGGTGGGGATAGTGCTATTAGACAGACAAACTTATTAAAACATGTAGTTGCCAGAATGTCTTTATTACTGCTCAAGTCATAAAATATTTATTTATTTATTTATTTATTTATTTATTTATTTATTTATTTATTTATTTACTTATTTATTTATTTACTTACTTACTTACTTACTTACTTACTTACTTACTTACTTACTTACTTACTTACTTACTTACTTACTTACTTACTTACTTACTTATACAGTACTTGTACCCTGCCCATCTAGTGGCAAGCCACTACTCTGGACAGCTACAAAACCCAAACAAAACAAAAAAACCCAAAAACAGAAATGTACAATCCAAGTTAAAGCACAACATACAAACAAAACCCACACTAAACCCACCTATCTCACAGGCATCCCTAGATCTCAAGATGGCAAGGCAAGAAAAACCGCATCAAACATTAGACAGTAAGCCAAACCCCAGAGAGTCAACGTGAAATTACCTCATGAATAAAATTTGAAAAGGGTAAGGTTCTCAAAACTTTGGGTAAAGAGCCTGTTTTTTACTTGCTTCCTAAAGATCAGGAGGGAGGGGGGCAGAGACATCTCTACCAGAAAGGTATTACAAAGTGAGGCAGCCACTACCGAGAAGGACCAGTTTCTAGTTGATGACTTCTGAGCCTTCTTTGGAGTGGCGGCTCACTATATCAAAGATTTATTCAATTTATATACCACCCATCTAACAAAGCACTACTGTGTGTGGTATATAATTAATAACCATAAAACACAATCTTCACGCATTCTTGTCTAACAGTTTCACAGTGGAATCTATGCTCCTCTTTAGGATGCAGGGGTGAGCAGGCCACGCAGCTGCAGCTGCACTGCTTGCTGTTAACCCAGGGTTGTTTGGTTCCCAGGATTTGCTTCCAAGAACTAAGACGTAGACCTGGAAGAAGACCTTTCTTCTTTGATGAGCTCTTTGCACACCTAATCTGTACTGGCTGTCTATGGCTCCAGACAACTTCTGTTAGCATGGACCTTCCATCTGCCCTCCATATCTGGTTTAATGCTAGGGACCACAGTTGATCTGTGACTGAACAAAGTTGGGGAGAAATGATGTATCCAGGTGAGATTGCTGAGACTGTCTGTGAGAGTTTTGTCTTCTCCATGGCAAAATGGCATCACAGAGCTTTGCTAATGTTGATATTTGTCTCATAACATACCTATGGTGCACTGGGCCAGATATGCATTTCTGGAATTTGGGTGAGTGGGGATCATATAAATATTCCACCCTAGGTTAGGAGTGGGACCATGCATCATGATCTGCATGATGGTGGCCCCTCATTATTCCCATTACCACTTCTTCGATACCTGGAGTGTACAGTAGAATCAGCCAGCAGCCGTCAGAATGCTCACTTATTAGATCCATACCCATTAGAACTCTATTACATATAATGAGTAAGATGTGACCATTTTAACCAATCCTACCCTCCCTCTTGTCCATATTGCCTTGATCCCAGCATGCACTGCTAGGAGGAAATTGCTGCTGTTGCCAGCAACCTGTCAGATCATGTTTTGGCACTATCCTCTCAAATGAATCCTTAAAAACCAACACTGGCTGGAACTGTTTTCAACTGTGAACTTCATCTGGCACAATGTGTAGCAAAACGCCTAGACGAGAAGCACACCGATCTTACTTAAATGACACTAATGAATAATTGCTTAAATGGTGGTGATGTTTTATGTATATTAATGTTTTCAGAAATAATAATAATTCAAGCTATGAATGGCTTTGTTACTGAACAAAGTTTCAAATTTCATGATAGATGAAAACATATTTCACATATTAGCATTTAAAAACCTGCACAAGTGCAGCATAAACAAGCAGTATAATAAGTAATCATTACTAATCTGTGTTCTTTCTCATTCACCCTCTCACTCTTACACACATTTTTTAAAAACATTTATGCTAATTTCCCTAAAACATCTGAAATTTTGCTTTCTATCTGTGTTTCAGAGGTGACAGAAAAATTTATCTTTCAGCTGAACTAATCTTAAATAAATGAATATCATTTTTCATATAAATTTGTTTGGGAAAACTTGAAACTGCAGCAGAACCTATTGATTTCATTATTTGTATTAAGTTTGAGAGATCCTACAGCTGTTTGCTGTCAAAGTTTAAATCTGCAGTCTGCTTCATAGTTAATATGCATTTCACCTGGTGATTCTGTAATGTTTGTGTGTGTGTGTGTGTGTGCAGTGTATGATAGTGTAACATATGTTGCTATGAAGCATAATAGCAGCAGAGGGGTAACACAATTAACAGTTCTATTTTCCTGGGTACATGTATTTGTATATATGGTCCAAGTTTAAAGTTTTTCCTGGGCGGTTTCCAAGAAGCTTTGTTTCTCGTTTTCTTGACCTTTTAGGAGTTTTGAATCAATGAACCAGATTGCCTTCCATAAGTGTCAAGCACAGAATAAAAAATTGCATCACATCATTTTTCATTGTGGCCAGATGAGGTCTGAGTGAAGGAACAAGGAACAGGAAAGCAAGAACATCTGAAAAATTGACTAGGCGAGCTGGAATGTGATTCGTCTGTAAGGGGGCAGCTTTCCCTTTTCCCAGAAAAGGCAGCTTGCAGACAGATCTGGGTCTTAGCCTGCCACCCCAAGGGCCCCAATGTCAAGAAACAGTGATAGAACACCACTCATTTATGCAACATCTGTAACACATATAGCAAATTATTAATAGCTCAATCTGCCAATCTGCCACTGTGCATTTTGACATGGTGGGGACCAAGAGGATGGAAGTTCTGTAGCACAGATGTGAAAATAGCAGTCACAACATGGAAATGAGACTCAGACGCTCTTGAGTTTGTCTGGTCGGCATACTGTATCTGTAGTCCAGTAGCCCTAGTTCTTGCAAACAGTCTTCAATTAACCATCAAGAAGTTAATTAACTGTCTTCAGCTGCAGTATTTATGCCATGTTTATGAATTTAAAGTACACAAACTTTGTGTATCTGAAAGGTTATGTTTGCATTAAAATAATATTATTAACAATATGCAAACTTTTTACTGCTTAGATGGCAAGTTTTTTCCCCAGAAAAAAAGGAAATAAACACAGTGACTGAAAGCCAGTAGTAAATCATACCTAGACTGAGCTTACACCAAACCTCCATTTCTTCAGTGGGCCTACTCTAGTTGTGATTTACTGCTGGATTTTAGTCAGTATTTAGTAACTTCCCTATATACTCACAAAAAATTGTATTCTTTGGCTATGCTGTGACATTTCATGGTATGAATATAAAACAAGTATGCTTCCCTCTAATGTTTTCTTTGAATGTGACTCATTTTTATTTAAATGTATGGAGATATTTTTGCATTCAGTAGCACTAAATTAGTTTCTCAAGATAATTATGGGTGCCTTATAAAAATTCTCCAAATAGTATAGGTTCTTCACATTTGGGGTGGTCACAGCTGTACCACTGTGGGTATGGAGGACAAGAATTACCAAAAAGTGTGCCCATTTCTGCAAACAGTGAAAAATCAAAGACCAATGCCATGCAGATGTATTGATACTAAAAGATTAACGTTCACACAAATTTGCCCCAAACAAGAACAACCTAACTGGGTTTTCTGCATCTTCTGTGGCTGGAAATTTAGAATGCTATAAAGTGTGGACAATGACTTTCTGGAGAGATTTCCAATACTTTATCCATTCTAAGTGTGTATGTGTGTATGGAAAATTATGTAAGTACAACATCCCCATAGTATTGAGGCCCAGGCCCTAAACCTGGCAGGAGGACTATATAGCTGGAACTCAGAAAGGGATAAAGTTCTGTTTCAAATGTCGTCCAGTCACAACCACCCAGTCACGTTATGTTTTGGACAAGAGGATAATGTGTGCCTTTTTCTTATCTGTTAAAGTTCTAATACAGGGAGAGCTGATGAAATCATGACTAAAAGGAGAAGGGAGGAATTTGTTACTTAGGGGAAATTCTACTGTTGAGTAGAGCAGTTAAATTGTGCAGGCAACCTAATTTGTAAAAATGCTGTCTCCTGTGCTAACTATGCAGATGTAGAAGATGCATTTCTCCTCCTCAGATTTCACATGTGATATTAGCTATATAAGCAATAATGTAGAGCCATTTGGTGGCAGTATATAAGAAGACTAGTTGAAGGAAGAGAATAATAAAAGGGCTAGAAGTTTTATTCTTCCAATTAACCCATTTTTCCTTCCATGACATGATTTCATCAAAGATGAGTTTCTAAGTCACCAGACTTGCAAATTAAGTCTATATTACTCTTCCAATGACCAATCACAAAACAAAGCACTGTGGAATACAAGACATGACAATGCATAACAAAACAAAACAAAACCACCATGCTGGAATACACATGCCATTCATCACTTATAGAGCATTGCCTTTAAAAACAATCTAAATATATTTAGACTCAAAAGACCGGACACCAAAACACAACAGGAGCAATATACTATATGTGGTCCAATGCAAAGAAGAATGTTCAGAGCTCTGCAATGGAGAAACCAAACAGCAACAAGTGAATGGCCCAGCACAGGAGGGGCAATGGCTGAGGACCACAATCAGCAGTGTTCCCTCATTTGAAGGACAAAGGACACTCACTTGATGACCAAGATGCACTCATTTTGGATGGAGAAGACAGGTGGTTTCAGAGAGGGGCCAGGTAGACCATGCATGTGCATATATAAAATCCTTCACTCAACGGGGTGGAGGCCTTAGATATAATCTGTCTCCTATTGATCATGCTGCCCTTTCATCCATTCCCAGAAAGATCAGGACCACACACCAGAAAGATCACTGTTAACAACTGCTAACAACCCATGACAATGGGTGGAGGAGGACTGCAGAGGTGGAATTTTCACTTGCCCTCTCTCCATTGTTCATCTAACAAGCCTCTTCAGACGGGGGGGGGGGGAGTGAAATCAGTGTGGATGATACATCAGGGGTCTCCTACCTACTCTTCTCAGACTAAAAAAGCTACTTGGATGAGTGGCAAAATCTTTCAACCTAATAAGACAAACGTCCAGTTGCCATGATTCAAATTCCAGTTGCCATTCACCTCACCTGGATGACTGAGAATCTTCACAGATATACTGCTTTCCTTACTGCTGACTCCATTTCATCTTCCATTGGCCACTCTGCCTTAGCAATCCCATAGGCACTAAATGCCAATGATGGTTATCAAGCATGTGGAAAGAACTGGGAGTAGCTGAATTGTCCAATCCTCTCCATTCCTGTAAGCAACCCTGATTTGAGCAATTGTGGCTAATTGATGATGTGCTGGCGCAATCAATTGTGCAATCAGTTGTACAGTCAGGCACATGACCAAAAATTATGGCCTTGTCAATTATCCAGAATTAGCCATTGCAAGTTACAACAACCTTAACCAAACACCAATAGGATTCTGACCACCAGTTATCAAATAAGTGATCCTGGGAAATGCTGATCAAGACTAGGGCTACATTGTGATCATGACTAGTCACAACATGCTCAACAAGGAGCAGAGTAGATTCTCTTGTTTTCTCTAAAGTGCAGCATACCCTCATAAGGAGGCAGCCAGAGGTGAAGGAGGTGGGCAGTGAGGAATTTATATGGGGACAGGAAATGGACTGATGCAACCTCTTTTGAAGTTACAGGTATTCACATTAAAAACTTCTAGAAGAAAAACAGCAACCTGGTGTCTTTTGGCTTTTACAAGCAACCTAGTCTCTCTATCCTTGATTTAGTAGCACTGTCTACCAGAATCAAGACTCCATAGATATGGATCAGTATGAAGTTTGCTGTAGCTCTTCTTTTATGAGTGGAAATAAATAATTCGCTCTTGCTCATTTTTCATTTACCATTTATGTTCTTGGCTCTTTATCCATCTAAATCCTATACACATGTCCTTAAACACCTGCAGATATTTCAGGGCCCCCCCCCTTCCTTACTTTATTTTCAGGTAAAATCCTGTGCCTGTTTTCTATTTAGGAGAAAAATAATCAATGTAAAGAAAATGTGTTTCTTTTCAAACGCAAAGTCTTTCTGGCAAGGTAAAAAACCATTACCAAAGAATATTGCCAAAATATTTCCACTTGCCCATGTTTTCCATTTCAATAGATAATTTTGATACAACTTGATGTGCAAATGCTAACAATGAGGTGAAACAATGCATCTTGTACAGTCACTCTTATGGATATATCTGACACTATAGTTCATTGATTGTTTTTTTCTTGCTATGCTTTCTTCATGACAGATTTTACTTTAGTCAAAAGCGTTTTTCTGAGATAGTGTCCCATGCAGCTGGGCATCATATTTAAAAGATGTCACTTGCAGCACTATATAACACACAGCCAATGCATCCACCTCTTCTGTAGATGCCAACAGACTAATGCTGCCACTTTAAAATGTGATGTTCACCATGAGCACATGGAACCCCTATTTAAGGTAGAATTGTTGAAGTGACATCGACATGGTTCATCCTGCTGTCCCCACTGTGACTGTATCTCCTAAGGAACTGCTTTACAGGTAAATAGGAAGCTGTCAGATCCCCTACCTAACTAGCTATTTATATTTCACTTTCCCTGCCAGGTTCAGCTTGCCATTAGATGGAATGAGGTGGTTCCTGGAGGCAGACAGTGGCCATTCTGAAAGGCAGCAAATTGCATATTTTGTTATTGTTTTCCCAGTGAAGCCATTGTTGTGGGATTTCCTGCCTCATGTGGCAACATATCTTGACTGGCTTTGGGGGATGATGTGCACCCAGACTTAGATGAAGATATTCTGTGTGTCGTCTGCTTGATTCTCCTTCAAATACGAAAATATATAGGGTTGGTTTTGCTTACTGGTAGAGCCTCTCTCTTTTAGACTAGGTCTTTTCAAGGGAACCGGAGGCCTTTTACATGCAAAACAAAAGCTCTTGCTATGATCTATTTCCCAATATATGTCAAAGTACTGATGTTTCCAAGCTAGCACTTTGAAAGCAGTTTATTTATTGTTTGAAATGAGGGAGGAGGTGTTTGGGATTTTTAGAATTCTAGGATTTGCAGTCCCAGATGTTGGCCAAGGTAGACTTTGGGGACTGAGAGAGAAGACACAAGAAGGCAAAAGAGATGTCTTTCTACTGACATTGTCTGCTCCATTCCATGTGCATCAGCTGAGATAAATTCCCGCTCCATCTTCCTACATTCTGGGAACTGCCCAAATGCACCATGGGGAAGGTATGCCTGCTACCCATTAAACTCTATAGGTAGATCCTCTTACTGAACTACCCTCCTCATGGTGCACTGGGGCAGTTCATAGCAAACAGGGAGACTGAGAGGGGTGTTCTCTTTCTCCCCATCCAATAAAAAGCAAAGCATGCGGCTTATATACCATTCCATAGCAGTTAAAGCATTCTCTGGGCAGTTTACAATTTAATTATGCAGGCTACATATTGACACCCTCAGCAAGTTGGGTACTCAGTTTGCCAACCTCAGAAGAATGGAAGGCTGAGTGAACCTTGAGCGGGCTACCTGGGATTGAACCCAGGTCATGAGCAGAGTTTTGGCTGCAGTCGAGCAGTTTAACCACTGTGCCACAAGGCTCCTGGTATGCACAGAATGAAACAGACAATGGTGGAAGAAGGACTTCTCTGCTGCGTGCTGGTTTCTCCTCTCACAGTCCCAGGGTCTGACTGGTGGATTCTAGAACTCTGAAAATCCCATCCTTAATGGATATACTAGATATGGGCAAAGTGCAGCCCTCCAAAATATTGTCCATCTGCAGCACCCAACATTCCTTAGCACCAGTTCTGCTACTTACGACTGATAAAAGCCACCATCCAGCAACACTTTGCCCACCTGTGGTGTCCCATGCTTCCAAGGCAAGAACAGCACTGATCAAAATTGCCAGAGGTACCATAAGTTAAACAGTACTGAAAATTGATACATTTTAAATTTTTTGCTCCAATTATTGAACAACCATGCCATGTATTTCTGTCAAATGCTTGTGAACTCTAATGGCATGCATTATTCAAGGTTGTTGAGGAAGGCCGTTCTTCATTGATTTGGAGAAATTCTGGGCAAGGGTTCACAGTTATTGATGATTTCTTACTCTTATGTCTGAGAGCAACTGATGGCAAAATTATAGCACCTGTGCTCCATTTCATTCCGATGCTAGAATGGTGATAATATTCTATTGTTTTTAAAGCAATGAAATGCTACAGAAGGAATTCTATGTATAATGCCTGCACTTTTACTTATGAAACACAGCCGCACAGGATTATCTGGAAGTATGGGCTTGTTTGGAGTTTATTCCTGCATTCTAAAACCCTATGAAATGTACTTTAAAATGAAATCTTCAATACATGTAGCATATGTAAGAAGCATACTTGCATGGCAGGAGGTCAGGATTGCCATCGCTGTAGTAATAAATTTCCTTTTCAAACAAAGGAAAATTCAATCATCAAAATCCTTGCTGGATTAAAAACACAGTTGAAACTCTCGTTGGTTCAAACCGGGAATTTGGAAGTTAAGGCTGATGCCTTAACAGATGAACTCCATGATCAGTAATGATGTGGCAAAGTCACAAGTTGTGCTTGTTTAAAATGCCTCCATCATGCAGCCACATCTTTCTTTCTTTCAGGCCCAAATACAGATGAGAAGTATGTAGGAGATCTTCAGATCTCTCAGATCTTGACCAGATCTATCTTGGAAAGCACCTGAGGTTTTCTCTATCACATCAGGTTAAATCCATTTTTTGTCCAAAATATAGTCAACCCATTGAAATGAGTGGGACTTGTGTTATTCATTTTAGTGGGTAGTACTTTTACTCATGACCGAAAATTGATTTAGCCAATGACATTGGCTTTTAATAGCTTACTTTAGACCAGTGGTGATCACACATAGATTCCCAGTATGACCACTAGGTAAGAATTCTGGAATTTGCCACCAGATAATGAGATATATACATATTCAATAGCATACATCAGAAGACACTGGAAAAATTGTTTTGCAGAAACAACACTGAAATAAAAGGAATAACTTCCTGTAGATACATTTATATCACATTTTATGCACCATGGGTACAGTTTTCAAAATGTAGGTATTATGTATACGCAATGAATGAGACCATTATAATGTCTGTTCCTGGTATCATTATATTCAGGAAATCTTTTAGTAGCCATTGTATCAACCATCCATATTGCCATGATTTAGTTTTGGCCTGAGCAGATAGGCGGGGTATAAATTAAATAAATAAATAAATAAATAAATAAATAAATAAATAAATAAATAAATAAATAAATAAATAAATAAATAAATAAATAAATAAATGTATTTTCAAAAAGAATTTGGTTCAACTTCTTTGTCAACTCGCTGTGATCTAAACAAAAAAGAATGCAAATAAAATTGGTATGAAGGGTTGTTTCCATGCCAGAAAAGCTCCAGATTGAGTTTTGCACATATTTGGCTTCATTTCATTGAACTCCAATATGCTGTGTGATTCTAATCTGTCCCCAATATCTTATTCTCCCACTAGCCTAATAAACAATTATAATATATAATTACATAGCATTTCAATATGAAAAATACTTTCTTACAACTCAGAAGAATCAAGTGGTAATTTAACAGCCCAGATGAGAGAGCACATTGGATAGGAGTAATCACATACAGGTGAACCTAAGCAGGTGCCTCTTTCTGGAATTAACATCACACATGGTGTTGTTGAGTCTACGGAGGCAACAGCAGGACCTATTTCATACCCACTCATGCCATGTATATGTGAAAAGGGTCAGGCAAGCCATGTACCCAACTGCCACCCATAGAGACTCAATCCATACATTAGCTTGCCATGAGATGCAGAGCATACAGCTATCCTAGCTGGTGAATGCTGGGTGCTGTGGTCCCAAAAAAAAGGAGCTTTCACCAGTTCTGATTAAATAATGTGGATTGGCCTCATTCAAACAAGAGTATCAGGCTCACAAGTGCCCCCTCTCTTGCTAAAACTGAATATTACTTTAGGGACATATGGTTATGTCAGATTTTCGGAGAACAATGCAGCCATATGACTGCAGTGGAACTGATTGGGAGAGACATGTGAGGAACTTGGCTGTCTCTGTCAATTAGGACTGGTTGTTACTAGTCTGGATGGCATTTGGAACATTCTAACAGGCAGAATTTTCCTACCAGGCATTTGTCATTCATGAAGTAAGAACAAACGACAACCTGAAGCAGCTGCATACCATCCCCTAATAAAATAATGAAGCCCCTAGTAGCACACTGATACCTCAAATTGTTTGTGCAAGTGGCATAGTTTGTAACACAAACTTAAATGCATAATTTTCCAAGATCAGCCTTTGGAAAGGCAGAATGGAAAAAGACCCAGGAATCTGTAGTGCTGAACAAGATCGAGTGTTCTATTACAGAACTTTATGGCTATGTATAAAAATATACACGGTTCCAGACGTCATCTATTCATCTAACAAAGCTACTAATAAATGTGTCAGGGTTTTAAATTAAAGAAAAGATTCTGATTTTTCACTAATAAGGATTTTACAAGCATAGTAACGGATACATTTACCCTAATCTTTGCAGAAATACATTTTTCTCCCTGTGAGACAATGGCCTATGAAGCTTCAAATGTATTATAAAGGTGCTAGGAAATACTTTCTGTAATCTTATTGTGAATAAATGCATCCACGTAATTGAGAGTTGGAATTTGTTTGCTTTTAAAAAGGAAAAGTACATGGACTTATGCTGTGCTCCTAAGACTAACAATGATGAAGCACCTTACCTTATTGAATTCTAAGT
Source organism: Pogona vitticeps (assembly GCF_051106095.1). Lineage (NCBI taxonomy): Eukaryota > Metazoa > Chordata > Lepidosauria > Squamata > Agamidae > Pogona > Pogona vitticeps. Next base: position 75,452,668 of record NC_135785.1, read on the forward strand.
GGTCACAATTCGTTGCAGGGGATTGTATGGAGAAAGCCAAACAAGGGAGTAAGTGAAATTGAAATTTTAAATCTTAAATGTTGCAAATACACACCGTTCAATGCACTAAACAACCTAGCCGGCTGGATTCTTCCCCCACCCCCAACGCACACCTTTTCACATTCTTTTTCTCTTTTTTTGTTCCGAACTTTCCCATAAAAAGATTCAGGTAAATGTAGCATGACGAGCCAATTTAAGCCAATTTCAAAGTTATTTGAGTAATTGGTTATTAAGATAACACTCTCAAATTTCAATTCAGCAATTATCCTCTTAAAGATACAGCATGGAAGTATACGAAGAAAAGCTACAAGGTCTCCTATCCACAAAATTTTTTTTAAAAAAAAAAGACCAAGCACAGGCACTTGAAAAAGCTGCGTTGCTTTTAATCGTACTGAACTGAGACTTATCTCCTAACATACATGACGTTTCTCAGTTGAAAGCAAGTGTTTCTAAATTTTGGAAACAGAGTTGGCTATTATTGAGGCTCATAAAGATTAAGAGACTAGCTGAAGACCCTCCTTTTAATATATATAAGCTTCTTAGTCATAACTTAAGAACCACAAGGGGACAGAATATTGTCTTCCCACAAGGCTGCAGTGCCGACTGATGCAGAGTCTGATGATGAAAATAATGGCTTTGGCAGAGAGAAGTACTTGGTTTAGTGCCAGTTTTTCCATCCTAATGAATGGTGGAATTACCACAGAAAAGCTCTGCAGGAGAAGGGAAAAAAGGGGGTGGAATGGGAGGGGGAATTCTGAGCTTATTCCCATTTAATCAACCCCTTGGAATGGATGGCCATGACCAATTATTATTCCAAGCAACTACTGGTAAATCACCATGTACACAGTTAAAAGGAAACATGTGCTTAGCTATCTGGCTGTTAAAGGAAGAGTGGAGGCCCTGAAAATGTTCACAAACAGATTAAGGCTATACAAATGCTTTCTGAGTTTCAGATCACTTGCAATTTGCCCCTCAGAAAGGTTGTGCCTCCCCCCACATTACATTAAATAGATTTCTCATTTTGGAAAATAATCTTTCAGTTCAGATAGGACAGGTTTCTTTAGCTACAATGAAGACTGCATGGGAAATAGGCCCTCTGTTTGTGCTGTAGTTCTCAGTGTCAACTTTGATATACTTTCAGTCAACTATGTGATGTAAAGCTAGTCATGAAATAGACCTAATCCTTTTCCTAGGTAGATTTTGTTTGGACAGCAAACAATTGTTTTTTGTTTTTTATTTTGGTAGTGCCTCCATTCACGTTCCATTCTTTCGCTTTCTGGTTTGTATGATCACTTGTACCTGTCCTTTGGGGCAGCAGGCTCGTGGCGCAGTGGTTAAATTGCTGTACTGCAGCTAAAACTGTGCTCACGACCTGGGGTTCAAATCCCAGGTAGCCGGCTCAAAGTTGACTCAGCCTTCTATCCTTCCGAGATCGGTAAAATGAGTACCCAGCTCGCTGGGGGGGGGGGCAATGTGTAGCCTGCATAATTAAATTGTAAACCTCCCAGAGAGTGCTTGAAGCGCTATGGGGCGGTATATAAGCAGCACGCTTTGCTTTGCTTCAGTGGGGAAGGAATTGATGGTTCAGTATGACTTCCTTCAGGGTCATACCTCTAGGAGCAACAATCTCTCACACTGAAAGATTTTATTTCCTTTCAGTGTTCATCTCCTGGTTCAGTACTATGGAATATCACAGGCTGACTGGGACTACTCAAAGGATGTTCAGAGGAAAAGCCACCATTCATGCAGTTGCAGGTAGCGCACATGCTCACTCTGTCATACACATACCTTTGTGCCTAAAAGGCTTGCAGTGGCCAATAAGAATGAGAAGAAGTCACCCATTCATGGAGGAGGAGGAGAAGGGAATCCCCCACCAAACCAGCTACCACTCATTCACTAACTGTTTACTCTGTGACATCTGGGCAGTGTTGGGAGAAGGGAGGGGGAAAAAGAGAGAAGCAGAAAAGATGAGGGAAATAGAGATGTGGAGTGGAGTGCAATGCTGGCCATGATCTCTTCTATGTCAGTGCTGTTTTAGATCAGTGCTACATCACTCGTAAAACATTTTAAAAACAAAAGAAATTTTAATGCCAAGTTATAGACTATGAGGAGAAGGATTTTGCATGTGTTGCATTTACATATAACAATTTTTTGTGTGCTATACAGCATTGGGTTAATTCATTTGCCTATATCAACTGGTTGCAGCAACAACTGCTATGAAGGGCCAGTAAAAGCAGGGAGGAAGAGGCAGGTACAGGAAAAGGTGAATGGGAAGGGGGCTGTGTGAAGCAGGGGAGAAATGTAATTGATTTGACTGTCTTGTGTAGACACTTGAAATATATCATTGCGGGATAGTAAAACATTTCCATGTGAACGGTGCCAAATTCAAGTAGAACAAACTACCAGGATATGATATATAAAAGTTTGCATCAATCCAGAACAACCTCCTGTGTGATTGCACCTGTATTTAAATATTTCATGATAACCATCTTCTACCTTCTAATCCTGAAAGAGACCAAATGAAGTCCATTTGCAATTAAATTCAGTGCCCCGACCTGTGATGGAGCTACAGAACCAAGCCGAACAGTATATTCTGAAATTGTTTAGTACATGCCAAAGTACCTTGGGGACTGAAGAGGCATTCCATTATTTCTAAGGAAAAGGTTTAAAAATTAAAAACAAAATACTGAGTTTATCTTGCAATGCATCCTTGTAATCCGCTAGATCACACCCCAGGACTATTTCCTTTAAGTAGAAGAGTGTACCTCCACTTCTCTGTGTATATCTCAAACCAGAGCCTCCTCTCCTCCTTTAAGACTGCCTGTTAATCTATACTTTGAGCATGTGTGGAGGAAGATGTTAACAAAACTATTTCCTGCCTCTTGTGGCCCCCATGACCTCAAATTTTGGGAATCCAGGCCAGCCTGTAGCCTATATTCTTTTTCTTGGTAAATCTAGACTATGATGGGAGTTTAGGCCAACTCTCTACAATATGGTTGTATACAGTTTGTTAAAAAAAAACATAGAGAGAGTTTTATACAAGCATATGGAAAGAGAAATTAAAATTTCTCAAATATGTTACCAAATGTATATGTTCTATTTTATTTATATATGAGAGATAGGACCAATCTGAGACAGCCTTCTACCTGAGACAGAGCAGCAAACATCTCCAAGTCATCCAAGTCGCAGTGAATGGCAGCCAAAGATACCTGAGGCAGAAAGTTCCACAATTATCTCTTCTCATCCTTTGGAGTAAACAGCAGCAGCTGCAACAACAACAGCAGCAGCAGCCAAGTAAATAGCTACATATTTGCTGCCCTTCTTGACAACTGAAATCTGCCTCATAGTACGAATGGTTCTAAACAGGGAAGTTATAAATGCTACAATAGTACATTATTCTGAAGAGCAATGCAATGCATATTTATACAAAACCAAATCCCACTGAGCTCAGGTTTATAAAGGAGTGCAGCCTTAACCCCTTACCTATATACGAAGGCAGCAGCATTATGTTATTTGTTTAGGTATCATTCTTCACTTTGTATGATCAGGTAGGATTTTCAGACTATTTATTCCAAAAACTAAACCAAGTGCTGTTACTTTTGCATATAATGCTAACTATTGGATTGTTAACTGTTGTGAATAACTGTTCACAAAGCTTTATTCTGTTACGGCTTAATGTTAGATGCATGCTGGATCTGAGCAGGATTTGAAAGTACTAAGCCATGAAATCTGCAACTCACAAGAGAATGCTCTTCTGGTCCTCCATTAATTTAAAGCAAGACAGTTGCATCCTAATTGGATTCAATTACTGAGAGAGTTTACCATCTTTATGGATCTAAGGAAATAGTACAGTAGCTGCAAAGCATGTGTTCAAGATGGATCATGCTTGAAAATGGTTAGGAATGTTACAACACCTCATTTCAGATAAAGATCAGTTGCCCTTGATTTGAATTCCAGACCTCTCAACTGTGGTCAACTGACATCTCTCTGCATTTATGACATTTACCAGCAATACACCATTATGTCATTTTCAGCTCCAGAGACCAAATGACAAGAAGCAAAAACTTTAGAAGAGCGATGCTAAAAAAAGAACAATCGAAAAGAAAAGATGAAAGGCTTTGTAGGTAATTATAGGAATGCTACTGCAGAAAAGTGAACTTTCCCAATAAAAAATAAATATTAGCTGGTAAACATTCATCTTTTGCCAAGTCTTTAAATCCATTGCTGTAATCCTGTTTCTAGAGATCAGATTTTGGCTTGGGTGTGGATCTAAGAAATAAAGAGGATGAGAGGGTAAAGAGGACAGAAAGTTGTCTGAATGAGAACAGGGAATACATCTAACAGGTTTTGCATGGGAATAGGTTTGATATCATGGGAATACTGATGTAATGAATGATTTTCATGGATGAATACTGATGTAATGAAATTTACTGTCATGTACTCCAGAAGGAGTACATGATGGTGTAGTGGCAGTGAACCACAGGACAAGTGTTCAGTGATGCACCATACATTAATGGTACAACTCAAGCAGAGGCTCCAGGTTCAAATTATGGCTTTTCTAGGTAGAGTAGGTAAAAACCTCTGACCAGTGTATTCATTTTATTTAGTTTTAATTGTCTGCTGTGCAGGCAATACTGAGCTGTGTGGACCAATAATCTAACAAATATAGGACATCTAAACTTCTAACGTTTTCATGCTACTACAACTGACAGCTAAATCTTTGAAAAGCCATTCAAGCCAAAGCAAAGCAAAGGCCCACTGGAGTCTGAATCTCCCCAAAAATAATGTGGTTCTTTTAGAAGTTTCACAAGTGATTTTGAGAAAGCGGATACATTCATCCAATTTCATCAGAAGAAAAATATTGTGGGAATGGAGAAGATGAGTGTTGTTTGGGGCCTGATCTAATGCCCCTCACATCCCTGTACAGTACTGTGTATATACTGTAGTAGATTTTTACAGTTAAAATGGATGGAATACGTGATCATTCTATGTGTTTGGTGCTGTGATCTTAGAAGAAATCAACTAAAATTCCTAAAATTCCATTCATAAGAATATAACCTATGAACATGCTCTGAAATTGTTCATGTTTCTTATCCTATCTGTTTACTATCTGTCTGTTTATTTATCATTTTGACATTTTTAAATTACCTTTTATCCTTGCAGATACAAGGTGGTATTCAGCAGTCTGATTAAAATTCATAGATTACAATAATGTCATAAAACAATATAATCTTGATTTTTAAAATGCTGCAAATGCAGCAAAACAAATACTGTACATCATATCACATATTCTACAAATGTTATGACATATTTATAAATATGCAAACAAATTGTCCCACAACTCGAACTTCCCCTTTTAGCACTTCCTGGGAAGATGAACTTTAGCATTACCTTGTAGCCAAATAAAATAAAATAAAATAAAATAAAATAGATATCCTGAACCAATTCTACTGAGTTTTTGCAGCTTTCTTTCCTAAGAAAGAATCCCATTGGTTTATTCAGATTCTCCACAATCCAGCAAATACCTTCCTAAATATCCCCAAACTGAGAAGGCTGATTCTGCACGAAAACCAAACCAAACCTGCAGTTTTTTGATTGAAAAAATGGTAGTGTTCATCAAGTTAAAGGAGACAAATAAAGCAACAATCCTACGTCTGCATAGCTGGAAGTAAGTCAATTAAAGTTAACAGAAAATACTTGTGATTACTAAACAAAAACAACAAAAACTTTAGAAATTTCAGTTCAATCAATTGAGTGCCTCTGTATGTGGAATGTATACCATATAATGGAATTTGACTGGGAGGTGAAAACAGGACTGCCTAAATTGAATAGATCACAACAGGAAGGAAGGAAGGAAGGAAGGAAGGAAGGAAGGAAGGAAGGAAGGAAACTAGTGCAGCCTTTGCCAAAATGTATACTGGAGGTTATGCAATAGTTGATGGTGCTGTTTTCACCTCCCATCCTATGCTGGAGACTTTTATTTCCTCCATTTTCATGTTTGTTTTCTTGTTATTGTTGTTATGTGCTGTCAAGTCACATATGATTTACATCAACCCTATGAATGAGTGGTCTTCAAAATGTCCTATCCTCAACATCCCTGCTCAGCTCTTGTAAACTCAAACCTGTGGGATCCTTTAGAGAGTAAATCCATCTCATATTTGGGCTTCCTCTTTTCCTGCTGCCTTCAACCTTTCCCTTATTGTCTTTTCCAAAGCATCTTGCCTTTTCATGATGTGCCCAAAGTAGGATAGCCACAGTTTCATCATTTTCCCCTCCAGAGATAATTCAAGCTTGATTTGTTCATCTTTCTAATTAATCCTTTGCAAAGCTCCAGCACCACATTTCAAATGAATCAGGTTTTTTCCTATCAGCTTTCTTTACTGTCCAGCTTTCATACCCATACATAGTGATTGGGAATACAAGAGTGTGGATGGTTCTTGTTCTTGTTCTCCAGTAACACATCATTACACTCAATGATATTTTCCAATTCCTTGGTTCCTTCCAAGTCTCAGTCTTCTGATTTCCTGGCTGCAGTCTCTATTTGGACTGATGTATACAAAATTTATATTTCAATTTCTTCATTGTTCACACTAAAGTTGTGCAGTTCTTCTCTAGTCATGGTTTTTATCTTCTCAATGTTCAACTGCAGTCTTGCTTTGGCACTTTCCTCTTTTACTATAACCAAAAAAATTTTTTTAAGTCATTGCTGCTTTCTGCTAACAACATGGTGTCATCTCCATGTCTTAAATTACTGGTGCTTCTTCCACCAATTTTCACTTCTCCTTCATCTAAATCTAGTCTGGCTTTCCTTATGATACATTATGCATACAGGCTGAACAGATAACAGGATAAAATGCACCCTTGTCTGATCCCTTCGCTTATAGGAAACCATTCTGTCTCTCCATATTCTGTCCCAAAAGTAGCGTCTTGTTCACAATACAGGTTACACATCAGGACAATCAAGTTCTGAGATACATCCTTTTTCTATTCAGTCAAATACATATACAAGCACATAAAATACTTTAAAATACTTGGATATAAATCAAATTAGGCAGGCTACAATTTGGCTTGATGTGAATTGATTTCAATTTATAAGACATATAATTTGAACTGAATCAAAACAGATGGCACTTGCACAGCCCTAGTTAATGCAGTTACTCTTTAAAATAAATCAATATGTAAAGGCACCTACTCCACACACATATTCCATCTATTTGGCATTTGATAGGCCCTCCAAACAAGCTACATTAGATGCAAGTTTCATCTTCATCCTCTATTCATCCATATCCCTCTGAATCCCATTAGGATTTTACTCCAGAGGAAATTAAATCATGTAAATTGTAGCTAATTAACAAGGTGTGGCTCCTGTACTTGGTTATGTGCTATCATGGCTGTACAATGCAACAAGCATCTTCATAATTAGCTGCAATTGTCTACATAACTTATGTAATTTCACTTCCACTTGACCAGTATTTCCAAACCTTGGGGAGTCATGACCTCCAGGGGGTCAGAAAATATTTCTGTAGGTTCATGGGTCATCGTATATGTGTTGTAGCTCTTGTCAAATGTCTTGTCTTGACAGTGAGATATTAAAGTCAGTATGAATGTGGATGTATGAGAAACAGGCCGTTTGGGGAGAAGGAAACCTCTACTTTCTGAGAAGGGATGACCAGGAAGATATTTTAGAAGGAAGGAAGGAAGATATAATTGCTGTGCTTCAACAAGAAAAGGATTTTAATTATGTCATGTCACTTCCAAAGAGCCAAAAGAAGGGGAAGAAAGGGGAAAAGAAGGGGAGGCAAGGGAAAAAGAAGGGAGGGAACTCCACACAATAAATCCCCAGGAAGGAGTTACAAAACAAAGCATTTTGTCTTGAACTATACTGTATTTCCAAGCCTTGATTTGGGGCCCAAACACAACCCCCACATATTACTACAACAACTATTAGTCAATGAATTATTTTGGGATGTATTTGGATGTTCACAATAAACACATTTCTAAATGATCCACCCACAGGGTGGTGCATTTGTTAGAGTGTTCAGTCTGAGCAAGGGAGACTTTAGTTCATATCACTGTTCAGTCATGTAATTTAGAGGATGACAGACCAATCAGTATGTCAGGATTACAGAAAGGGGGGAATGGACAACCTGTTTCAGTGGTTCTGAGTTTGTCAGGGGAAAGGTGAGTATCAATGCAATGCAATCCATACATACACATGTAAAGCAGTTGCTCTGTTTGGCAATCCTTAATCCCAAATAACAGACCAATATCTTGCTCTATATTTATGTATGCCAAGCTACAAAAACAGTGGCCAATAAAATGATTTGTGCATGGTTGTGCATGGTCACATGTCTGTTGTCATGATATGGCACACACTAACACAGTGGTCGGGAAACAGGGATAAATTACCCCAAATGGGATAAAAGTAAAAATCCTGGGGGTAATGAGCAGAGCGCTACCCCCCTCCTTCCCACCCCCACCCCTGCAGCCAAACCTCAGATTGTAAGCCACCTCTCCCTGTTACTTCCTGGTTGCAGCAGGCACTTGTAAATCCTCCATAATTTGCTACAGCTGTGGAATAGCCCCAAGCAATCAATCAATCCGGGGCTTTGAATGACTGCTTCCTCCGGAAATGAATGCAAGCAAGCAGGAGGCGGGAAAGGATCAAGTTAACAAGGGGAAGGAAGGTGCGAGGGACCAAGGGCTTCATCAAGCTTATTTAAATGTATGGAGAAAATGGATGGAGAAAATGGATGGATGGAGGGTGGGTGGGTGGACATGTGTGTGTGTGTGTGTGTGAGAGAGAGAAAGACTGACTCAAAACTATGAAAAAAGGAACAGGCAAGGCTTGAATTAAGGCAGGAAAAAAGGGTGGGGGAGGGAGGGAGGGAGGGTGGGTGGATGTGTGTTTGTGTTTGTGTGTGTGTGTGTGTGTGTGTGTGTGTGTGTGTGTGAGAGAGAGAGAGAGAGACTCAAAACTATGAAAAAAGGAACAGGCAAGGCTTGAATTAAGGCAGGAAAAAAGGGTGGAGGGAGGATAGATGTGTGTTTCTCTCTCTCTCTCTCTCTCTCTCTCTCTCTCTGTGTGTGTGTGTGTGTGTGTGTGTGAGAGAGAGAGAGAGAGAGACTGACTCAAAACTATGAAAAAAGGAACAGGCAAGGCTTGAATTAAGGTGGGAAAAAAGGGTGGCTTCATCAAATACTGTATCATTTCCTTCCTTTCAAATCAAGGGGGTAATGTTGGCTTATGTAAATTTGGGGGGGGATAAAAGGTAAAAAAGTTCCCTGACCCCTGCACTAACACAACAGCGTCAGCTTCCACAGTTGCAGCTCAGCAGACATAAATATTGAACAGGACAGTGGCTGGGGTTTCCGTCTTACTAGTGCTGAAGGCCATCCTATAATTTCCTAAACATTTTCTCCACTACAAAAACAAGCCACATTCTCAGACAGCTTGAGAATTTCTTTCAACTGTGTTGTGTTTGAACTTATCTTACAGTTATGTGGTGGCAGAAGTCACTCTGTGAGTTTTTCCAACTTTTTACTATTTCACAGCTGCATGTAACCTGGCTGCCCACCTTTCCTGATCTGAAAAAGCATATTTAGGAGGAGCGTCCTAACAATTCCCTTCAGCTTTGATTCAAATGGGAGAAGCTGGTGAGGCTGCAGGCCAATGGAGAGATGAACAAGCACACCACCCTGAACTGTACCACCCTAAACACCTGCTTCACATCCAATCTTGGAAGATTTTAACTACTCAGTAGAGTCAGATGTAATTAGCCCTTGACTGGAAACCACAGGGCAATATCAATGCTGGGAAAGTATCCTGCTTGAACCCTTGGGGAGCTGTTGCAAGTCAACAAGGGTAATAGGCGGCTAGATGGAGTAACTCAGGATAAAACCACCTCCTATATTAATTTTTTTTCCAAAATCAGCTCCTGTCCAATCAAACTGAACAAGAATAGCTGGTAAAACATGGAAGGAATTCAGCATGACATCATTCATATACAATACTTTATATAGCTACAGATCATATATAGTTGTTCCCACCCTAAGTCACCTTTCTGAACATAAAATGGAGTTTGAGTTTCCTATACATCATTTCAAGTTAGAACTGAAGGGGGCTGGTACACTGAAGAAGGATCCTTTAGCTTGTTTCCAGTACAGATGAAGCAACCTTGTTAAACCTCCTGCTTATCTGTGGGCCTGCCTGAAAGATGAACAACATACATCTTTTCCGCTATGCATATGTCTGCAATTTTCTGAAGTTCCTGGCTAAGGGAGCGCAAATCATTTAGCTGCTCAGCACTAGATGTAATAAAACACTCAAGGCATCTGGAGTTTTTTGGATCTGTCTCTTGGCATGAAGCTGTGTTGGAAATGTTGGATTATCTTTGTGCAGTTTGGAAATCAGCATGTTTTCCAGGGCAATTGGAAACCTGTAACTGCTCACATATCCTCGGTTGGGTCCTTTGTTATACTTCAGCGCCATTGATTGGTTTGTAGCTTGATAATACAGCAGAAAACAGGAGTACAGGGGGGGCTCAAAAAAAGGGACTTTTTCTATGGAAAAAGAAAAGCTAGATGATATATCTGTGATGAAGAAGCCAAGAATCATTAGGTTACCATATACGAGCGGCTATGCAATGTATTCTTCCTAATGAGTAAATCCTAATTAATATAGGAAAATTAAACCACATTTACTTTGTAAAGGCAAGATCTGAGTGTGTCTGTCCCAGTGTTTATTGTTAACAATGTGCTCCATTCATATATCTAGGTTGCTGATTTTGCAAATGTTATCATTTTGGATTACAGCTCCCATAACCTCCTGTCCAGCATGGCAAGTGGCTATCATGCTGACTAGGAGATTCTGGGAGATTTATTCAAAAAACTAGTACAGTATTCGGTTTCATTGAAGTCTACTGTAAGGGACAATGACAAGATGTAACAACTTTCAAGAATTCTTTAATTCCAAGGAAGGGTGTTCCTGGTGGTGATCCCAAAGTACCACTGAAATATGTCATAGTAAAATAAAGTACTATGTGTATACATGAGGACCCATTGCTATATGAATGGAAATCTAAGTGCTGATGGAGCAATCTGTGCACAGTGCTGATGTGGAAACATGTGCACACACATGTGCGCACACGCATGCACACACGTACATCCACATAGTGAGGATCATTTAGACCCCAATGAACTGACTGGATGCATCTCTTGATGAACATGTGGATATGTGGCTCCATCCAAAGCCAGCAGTAGGCTGGATCATGGCCAATCTCTTTGCATCTGTTATTATGAACTTCATGTCACACATTACCCATTTAGCTGTGATTAAATGTTTCTTTGAGATCAATACAATCTACCACACTATTTTTTTTTTAAAAAATTACACATAGAGGTGTAGGTGTTAAACTGGGTCAGAAAGACCCATTTTTATATTTCTTAAGGTACCATCCCTTTTTCTTTCTCTCTCTCTCTCTCTCTCTGAACATGTTTCTGTGTTAGGCTGTATTTATCCTAGATATCAGTTGATAATTGTGGCAGCATTTTACCAGCATATTGTGAGTTTTCTAATGTTTCAGCACTAAAATTTGGCCAGGAAAACTGCAGTGTGAAAAACTATACAAACACTCCCCTCACATGCATACCAACACAGAGCCTGGAATACATTCTGTTAGGTTTTTGAAGTACTGTGCATAATAAAAATGATAGGAAATATAACTTTCAAACCAAGATAAGACAATGCAGTTTTAAAGAGGCTTAGCTCAGCTGGAATGTTCCGTCATTTCTACTACTTCAGAATATAAAGCAAGGATAAGATTCAGGCCAGGTTACCCATCAGTTCAATGGGAGAAATCTGAACATTCGCTTAAGTGTCTCATTGAAATTTTGGAGATTAAAAGTTCTTAAATAATGGGTTCTATATGTTTAAATCCAAAATGAAAGATCACAGTTTTTCCTACTTAGAGGCTCTGTGCAGTAGCATTTGACTGTGTATGTATATCAGCCAAAATCAGTGGTTGTATAAAAATGGCAAAGTATCTTTGAATCAAATGCAGTGAAGTCTTCTCTCCCCCCACCCACTTTTTAGAGCTAATAAGGTCTTAATAAGAAAGCCTATCTTAAGAAAAAATATATGCATTTAAGGCTCAAGAATGAGGAAGGAAGGAGCAAAATATCTATACACAATAACCTGTTTCGGCCATGAAAGGCAATATTGGAACCTGGATGAATATCTTTTCTTGTGTTGACCTTAGGAAGCAGTTCTTATGTTAATATGTGACATGGAGTATTGTGTTTGACATCACCTCCTTCTCCTTCTGTGAATTGTTACTTTGTGTTCCCAACATCCTCTCACCTACATTGAAGGAAAGCTGGAAATTGGTGTGAGCAATTTATTTAAGGGTTTATAGGTCACTTCAGATTTTCAGTTTGGTTAAGATCACAAACAATGGCTCAGTTCTGTTGGTGAGGATGGTGTCATCAGCCACAGCCATGATTTTAGGGGCAGAAAATCACTGCTGTCAGACCTGGTCTCACCACTCACCTTTCTGTTCTGTGGCTCCCAGGATGAAGGGGATCCCTAGGGATTTCTGAAACATGGGGGGATGTTCTAAGTAGCTTTTTATTGTCCCAAAACAGACATGGCTAAAGACATCATCATTGTGGTACGGTGAAAAGTTGCATAACAGTGTTTCAGCCACTCTGTATGAATTGTGGCAAATTTCTAAAGTAGCTTTCCTCAAGCTAGGTCTGCTGTGCTTCGGCTGCCACAGAATGGGAACCATCGTCCAACAGATATGGCAAGCAACGTTTTGGGGAAGACTCTTCAATAGCAAGAAACTGAATCGGGTGGCAAAATCAGCAATAAAAGTTTGACATAATTGTCAGCTCTGCAACATATTACAAAGTTTAAGAAACTGGCAGTAGAATGTATGACACATGGATGATACTGTGAGTTTAAAATAAAAATGACTTTGGTACCACAGAGATAAGATAGTTTTCACTTGCTCTATCAAGCTTGTGTCCTGGTTAGCAATCCCTTGCCCAGGAGGGCACACTAATTAATTGATTGAGTTGATTAATTTTTCACTCTTGGCCTCCCAAAAAAAGCCAAAGCAAAGTCAAAGCAGGTTACAAAACATTGTAGGCCTTAATTGTTTGAGTAGCTAAATTAGATCCATTTAACCAATTGTATAATGATATCAACATTTATGTAAATCTATTGATTCAATGAATCTACTCTAGTTGGGACTACCAATAGGATTCTGGATATAAAAACATAATAATTACCATTAATATATGTTAACTCATGCTGCCATTGAAAATGGCCCCTCATATTCCTATCTGCTTCTATCATGAGAAAGGCAAACACAAGAAGGCTGATCTTAAAAGTTTGGGTAGAGCCAAGCTGATTGGAGTGTTATGGTCCATAACATATCTCAACAATCACCTCTTAAAGTGATCTGCCAGCACCTTCCGTTGCCACAGTTACCACTTCCTCTACAGCTGTTCTGCTCTTTGCTTGACAGCTATGGCTGGCTTCTCAACATGATGGGTGGAGTTGCAGCATTTGGTCAAGAAGTGTTAGCTTTTGACCTCTAGGTGATTCTGAAAAAGATATATACTGCCAAGTGCTTGTATATAAAGTTGGAACTCCTCTATTTCTCCAGTAATGTCTTTACAGTTTTTTCTTTACCAGTCTACTGACTTTGTTAGATCATTGTAACAAGTTTTAAAAGATGCATGAAATGAAAAATTTCTAACCAACAAAATAAGAGACAATACTGGCTTGTTGCTGTCATGGCTGTCCAGTGACTACTACTACTTCTTTTTATTTTTATTTTTATTTTTTTTATTATTATTATTATTATTATTATTATTATTATTATTATTATTATTATTATTATTATTATTATTATTATTATTATTATTATTATTATTATTATTATTATTATTATTATTATTATTATTATTATTATAATATTAGTAGTAGTAGTAGTAGTAGTAGCAGCAGCAGCAGCAGCAGCAGCAGCAGTAGTATTGAGGGATTCATCTCAGATGCCACAAAATGCCCTCTCAGCCCCACGGTAACATTCAAAACATTTACATATTTAAATGAATTTTCTGGCCACTTTTTCTTCTGCATTCTGCTCTCCCTCCCCAAAAGAGTCACACAGTTTGAACACTTTTAGCATAAAATTTCTATTCTCACTTCATCCCCCCAAAAAACAGGATGGTATGTAGGATTCATCCTCTGAAGCATTGCTAGGCAAGTATCTTAGGTTGCAGATAGAGATAGGCACAGACCGTAGTTTGGCAGTTCAGCCCAGTTTGGTGTGGTGGCCGCAAAGCTGTTCTGTAAGCACCACATTTGGCAGCACAAACTTCCATCCTCTGTCTCCTCAGGTGATCCTCCACTCACTGGCAGCAACACAGGCTTCTCTGCCATTCCTCCTTGGCTGTGTGGTTGATCACCTGAGGAGGCAAAGGAGGGAAGTGTGCTCCTGCTAGTGAGTAGGTGATCACTCATAGGAGGTGGGGGAGGGAAGGACATGGTGCCTGCAGTACACCTGTGTGGGCACTACACAGCCAAACTGCCAAACTGCTGTTTGTGTCCATCTCTAGTTGCAGACACTAAGTGGCATGGAGGAAGATGAAGTAATGGCAGAATGTCTTGCATCTAATAATTTAGTCTGTTGCTCTTACGTGTGGTGGAAGATGATCCCTGGTCTCTGATGTGGAAATAATATCATCTATTATGTCAGTCAGTCTCAATTCAAGAAATGGGGAAAGGGGCCTTCCATATTGATAGATACAGAGAGATGTAATTATTTCACTGAGAGCATTTGATTCCCAAACTTTCAGCTTTGATTATTTATACAAGGTGTAGCATCTAATCCCACCTGAAGGCCCAGGTTCACTGTAACTCTAACATTAGCCTTCTGCTGGCATTCACATGCTTACAAGTAGGGTTAAATTTGAGGCAGGGATGTGGGTGGGCATGTAATCCTTGCCCCCACCTTTAATGCACACCTGGAAGTATACTAGATTTTCACACTCCTCACCTACAGGCCTCTGTAACCTTTTTTGGCTGAACAGGGTTATACCGTTCCTATCATACACTTTAGTTCTATGGTTGTTATAAAACACACCACACTGCCTGTTTAATTTAATGGTTCTGGCAAACAAACATTAATTTTTAAAAATGCCTACAGTTTGGAGATTTTTCTAGGAGATGCCATAAAGTAAGAGTAGGCAAACAATTAAAAACATTATCTACAAAAAGGTAGTCTTTGGTCTTTGCAGCCTCCAGATGTGATGGTTCCCTTTTTAAACAGGATACAGGGCCCCTTGCATTGCTCAGTGCTCTAAAGCAGTGGTTCTTAACTTTGGGTTACTCAGGTGTTTTTGAACTACAACTCCCAGAAACTCCAGCCAGCACAGCTGGCGGTGCAGGCTTCTGGGAGTTGCAGTTCAAAAACACCTGAGTAACCCAAGGTTAAGAACCACTGCTCTAAAGGGCCAATTTTTCAAAGCTAGAAATGGACCTCTAGGCATTTTGGGGGAATGTACATGTGTGTCTATGCATGTGTGTGACTGCTGCCTTTACTTGGGCATCTGTGCAACCCTCAGAGGATCCTGAAGGCATTTGCAAAGTCTTTCACGGCCGGGTTCCAATGGTTGTTGTGGGGTTTTTGGGCTCTTTGGCCGTGTTCTGAAGGTTGTTCTTCCTAACATTTCACCAGTCTCTGTGGGTGGCATCTTCAGGGGACAGGAATAGCACTCTACAGGAGTGTCCTCTAAAGATTCCAGCAACAGAGACTGGCGAAATGTTAGGAAAAACAACCTTCAGAACATGGCCAAAGAGTCCAAAAAACCCACAACAACATTTAGATGCTGAAGGCATTACATTGGCTTCTGGGTCCACCATAGCTGCCCACCTGTATCCTTCTGAATGTTCCCTCCTAGTCTTATGGACATTCGGGGCTGACAAATCTGTCCATTTCATTTCTTCCATATTGTGTGTGTGTGTTTTAAGAACTAGAACACTTTCTTTCAAGTAAGGTGCTGAAGGAATTTGTGAATTTTGAAAATGATGTCTCAAAAATGAGCTGAATAGAGAGAGTGCTTCTCTATTTACACTGACTAAATTCCCAGGACAGGAATTATCATATTCTGGCCATGTAGTTGTAAAAGTTAAGGAAACTGTCAAGAAAAAGAAGTATCAACTCTAATTCAAAGGCCTTTAAGAATTTAGTCCTCGTGGTCATGGGCAAAGCAGTGTCAAAATAACTGGATGAGATGCTCCAAGGGGTCCATGAAAAAGTCCCACATGTTGAAAGCTATCAGGAATAAGGGTGCAAATCTTTGCTTATCCTACCTTCACCAAGCAAGAATGGGGAACTGCAGAATTATTCTCATCTCCCCACAACAAGGCAAAATGTTTTTTGGCATTCTCTATGAAAAAAAAAGCATTAAAATAAATTTTTGTGTGTGCAGGTGCAGTTAAAGAAAATGGCAGAAATACCACTGAGGAAAAAAAAGGGAATGGCTACCGGTTTGTTTCATGTGCTTCTAAGGATTAGAAGCATCGGATTCTGGAGCAATTTCTTTTTAAACAACCAGTCCTTCTGTGCTAGAACTCTCTGTGTCTGTGTGTATCTGTGTCTGTATGTGTGTGTGTGTGTGCGCGCACGCGCGCGCGCGCGAATGTGTATTATTTTAGAAATGGAAAGGCCACTACTTTTGTGCAGGGAGAGTTTGCACAAATTACAGAGACTGGTGAGGAAAGGAACAGTTATAGCCTCCCTTCAGGCTGGAAGTGAGAAATCTCATAAGACATTAACATTCCCTATCATGGTGTCCCTTAGAGTCAAAATTAATTGAACATAAAAGACTTTGGAGAATATTTTTTTACATCTCTAGTCTGGATGGAACTATCAGATTTGCTTGCTGCCACATTTATTTATTTTTTAAAAAAAGACAACCTCAAGCCCATCCCATCACATTTATGAAGAAATTCATGGATGTTGGTGCACTCAAACCAACCAAGTATAATTCTCACCTACCCTTAACTGACATGAATTCAGTTCCAAAATCTTAGATATCTTCCTATATACATGGCAAGGATATGTACATAAGGGTGGGCTCCATTCATTTCAATGGAAGGAAAAGCTGTCTATCCACTTTGCAGGTGTGTGTCTGTATCTATCCAAATGTAAAGCATCCTTCTCACTGGAGAAATAGCAGGCAAAAGGCATCCCACTGTACATTGGGAATCTTGAGCC
>NC_135785.1:75472500-75560000 GCF_051106095.1 Pogona vitticeps
ACTCATTTCAGGTCAGTGTAATTTGCAATCAGTCTTGTCTTCGGTTGATTTAGACCAAGATGTCCAGACAGATACCCACCAAAGGATAGATCCAAGACACTTTTTCAAGTGTAGTTAAAGAACTGATAAGGCAACGGTGTCTAAAGATAGATATGGTAACAGAACAGTGATAAAATGTATTAAATACACACATTTACAGCTTTGCAGTAGAGGCATTCACGTAATTGCCTTTGACAATAAAGAGTTACAAACAATGCAGATCAACTCATCAATGACATGTGGAACTTTTGTTCCTGATTATTAAACGTAGAAAGTTTCAATCTGAGAAATCACATTCATTTTGTTACTTTATTTTTATTGTTCCATTTACTGTATTGACCTGGAAAATTTAATTCATGAAACTTTTCATTTCTTTAATCTTTCTGCTATGTCACAATATGCAAGCAAGGCCCACATAGAACTTTACATTTATCCAGTTGGGTGCTCCATAGCCAATGGAGCAAGAATTCCATGTGCTCAATCCTGGATGAATGGAAAATAAATAAACAAGCAATGCCTGTCTACACAATTTCTCTGCACAGTCAATTTGTAAACACTTTTCTTCTTACTGTATGCCCATTGCATGGCGCTATGCAATTTTTTAAAAATAGAGCAAAACCTCATGCAAGACTCTTGCTCCTTAAAAAGTCTATTTTAGATATTTCAGGAACCTCCGTCACATTGTACTACTGTAAGAAAGTAGTTTTTTTTCTAGGACAGCATTCTAATACTTGGTTGCATTTTCATCTGGACTGAACTGAATTGCAAAAATAAATGTGACATTTCCAAAAGTACAAGCTGAAATTAGATCTTGGTTCTCAAAAGCACTTCTTTAGGGTATTCTGGATCCAGCAAGCGGAACAAAGGTTGTCTCTTACACTGGATTACACAAGTGGAAGCCCTGTATAACACACAAGCCCAACAGGTGTAATGGCACCTGGACACTCATTTTAAAGAGGCGATTAAACTTAAATTGCTCTGGCACAATCTACTGCCAATTTTTAAAAATTAGTTTGGGGGCATGGGGGGCTCCTAGTACTAGAGTCCTTTTTCAGCACATTTCCCCCTAAAATTACAGTGGTGCCTCGCTTAACGAGCACACCATTTAACAATGAATCCGCATAGCGATGTGTTTTTTGTGATCACTAATGCGATCGCATTGCAATGATTCCAAAGGGTGGAAATCGCATTGCGATGATCGGTAAGCGTTTTGCTTACCGATCTTCGCATTGCGATGTTCTAAAAACAGCTGATTGGCGGTTCCAAAATGGCCACCGGAAGAATAAAATGGCCGCCTGCAGCATTTTCGCGCCCTGCCCTCGCTTACTGAGGCGGCGAAAATGGCGGCTAGATGGGGAATCTTTGCTTACCGGTGAGTTTTCGCCCCATAGGAACGCATTAAACGGAGTTTAATGCGTTCCTATGGGGTTTTACATTCCGTATAGCAATGTTTCCGGATAGCGACGTTAATCCTGGAATGGATTAACATCGCTATGGGGGGGCACTACTGTACAACTGGGGGGGGGGGAACTCTGTGAAAATCTACACTAAATCCTATAGAAATGCATGGAGATTTTCAGTGGACATGCAGAGTGGCCTTTGGACAGTGAAAGAAAGAAAGGAAGGAAGGAAGGAAGGAAGGAAGGAAGGAAGGAAGGAAGGAAGGAAGGAAGGAAGGAAGGAAGGAAGGAAGGAAGGAAGGAAGGAAGGAAGGAAGGAATTGAAGTCTGCCAATAGCTATTAGCCAGTACAGCTCAATAAAACCTCCAGATTCAGTGTTGGTGTACCTGAATACCAGCTATTGGGAAACACCAATAGGAGAGGGCTCTCGCCTCCATGCCTTCGGTTCATACTTCTCAGAGGCATCTGTTTGGGAGCTATGGCACCCAGCTCTGTTTCAGCAGGGCCTTTTATAAGTTCTTATACCTTGAATAAATGTTACCCTGTGCCAAATGTAAATCTCTGTCACTGATTTGACTGATCCTTAAATGCAGGGGTGACTGCAATGTGCAGTAAACCTGTAATCTTAAAGAATTTCATCAGGAAGAAACTTCACACAAATCAATAGCACTTACCTTGAAGTAAAACCTGTGTTGAGTTTTACTGCTCAATATCTAATTATTGTCCTACCACTTTTTTTTGGCCAAATGTTTGGTTTTGTGTCAACAGGAAGGGAGCAGTGCTGGTCCACATGACAAACAACCGGAACAAATGCTCCACTAAAACAAGGGGCGGAGGCATCAGAGTAAGCAAGGAAAATCTATTGTCGAAATTGGAAACTAATCCAAATCCTTCTTGGCAAATCTGCTTATTTAATATGTTCATTTAAATTCATTTCACAGTCAAGGAAAATGAGATTTTAAAAAATGTTTATTAATGTAAGTTATGGTGGGGGGGGGATAAATTCACAAGCTTTTCGTCCCAAGAGAACTTGAAGTATGAGAAACATGAGCATCAGTCACTTCTCAAATGTAAAATCAAACATGATGCTAAGTTTCTGAGTTCATCAATAAACTTTATTGGCATAAAAGGGGTAGAAGGTTTACTTGTTTGCTTGGACTTATATTTCATATACATGTGCTGAGTTGGAGTAAAGATGAGAAAATCTGACAGCTTTGCTTTCCTCCGCACTTCAATTTTTTAAAAAACCCCATGTTCCTTCCATCCCCCAAATTAAGAAATGTTGCAAAGTTTGCTGAACTCTTCAAAACAAAGTGAAGCAAAATTGTCTTCTCTTTCTGTTGATCACATTTAGTAAGTGCACATATTTCCAGCAAGAAGAGGACTATGTTACACCTGCCTGACATACAGATTTTAGGAATTATAAGATTTTTAGAGGAAAGAGATAGAAATCCCATACTAATATGACTGAATACACAGGGATTCATACTCAGATGTCAAGAACTGAGAACTCGAAGGCTTGGACTTGAATTATTTAATCTGTCAGTTTTACTTCTCCTACAATTGATTTTGAAAATAATCTTAGATTCCTTCCAAAGGTACAGTATTTGTGAATTTTGGTGAATTCCTCCCCCCCAAAAAAATTAACTTAGAAATAATCTTAGAACAACACAGCTGGAAAGGACCTTATGGATCATTGTGTCCAGCCCCTATCAAGAAGGCACAGTGGGGAATTGAACTCCCTACCAGATGTCTAAACCACTGAGCTATCCAGCAGTATGAAATGTAGTTCTCACCTACCCCTAAATGGAAGGTTTCCAAAACATGATCCAATCTGTCCAAACTTTGAAAGGAAGTTTTATGCTGCTAAACTAAATATAATTAAATATTTGTGCCCGGACAGTGGGCTAAATCCATAAGCCCATCTGAGTCTGACCTCACTTAGATCCATTGATAGCTTTAAGATAGCTGCAACTAACTTACTCTCATACATACATTTTAGAAGAGCTATTTCAGATCGGATGCTGGTATGTCTAAATGAGCTGGAAAATCTGGCTGTGGATCCAGGGATTAAAAGTTTGATTCGCCACTGTGCCTCCTGGAGAGGGGCCAAGCCAGATCACATGCGTGGCTGATGTGGTTATGTGCAGTAGTACCTGTGCAGCTTTGGATGAACTGCAGGGTCCCAGAGCACCACCAGATGGAGGACCTGGTAGACCACTTCTGGACAATTTAGACCTAGAAAACATTGGGAGGGTCGCCATAACACAGACTCAGTGGCATATAATCACCTCAGGCCGAATTGACATTTGTTTTAGTTCAGAACAATAGTACTGCTCTAGATTAAATACATCATCTTTCTTCATATGTTTGTGGGCAAGATCTCCTATCATTCCATTCCCACCAAATTCCATACAATGGCTTCCACACTCTATATGCAAACAATCAAATCATTGAGGACTTTTTCTTGTGTTCCCTAGTTCTTGTACTATTCTACTTTTTTCCTGTAGAGTTCAGCAGGTGACTGTTCTCCAGCTGATTGCTATTATTTGTTGGCAAGTAGCAAGTAATTATTTATTTCACAGAGCGCTTGGTGAAGCACAGAAATAAGAGGAAATAAACATTTACAACACTAAATTTATATCAGTCAGAGAAAAAAAAGACTGAAACAGTTCTGAGGCAATTGTGTCCACATGACTGTTGCAAAAGGTGCTAGAGATTTTACTTATGCTCTTTATGTTCTATTCATGTTGTTGCATATTCCTCTCATTCAGGCAAACATGTAGCAGGAGTAAACTATTTCAAGACAATGGCCTTTTGGCTGACTTTCTAAACATCCCATTCAACTGTGAATCTGAAGATTAGGAGGTTAGAATGGTATGGTAATACAGGGTCTATGTTTTATTATACAGCACAACCCAAACTTTACTCAGGAGGAAGCCCCAGGGAAATCAGCTGGGCTTACTCCGAGCTATTGTGTAGACAGGACTGCAAACTTAAAACTATTTAACTTAAATGCCCATCATTTAGTCTTCTCAGAATATATGGTGCCCCACTTCTCAAACCCATACGCATAAGATTGCTGGATAGCTCAGGGTTTAGGTATCTGGCTGCAGAAATAGAGGTTGAGAGTTCAGTTCCCCACTGTGCTTCCCTGGACTCAATGATTCATGGGTCCCTTTGAGCTATACAATTCTAAGATGATGATGATAATGATGATGATCACGGGTAATATATACACACCACTTACTCTACAGTTCAATGGTTACATGCACATTCGCGAAGGCTTTCACAGCCAGGATCTAATGGTTGTTGTGGGTTTTCTGGGCTCTTTGGCCGTGTTCTGTTCTTCCTAACATTTCACCAGTCTCTGTGGCCAGCATCTTCCAAGGACAGCACTCTGTAATGACTTCTGAACATGCCGGCCACAGAGACTGGCGAAACATTAGGAAGAACAACCTTCAGAACATGGCCAAAGAGCCTGGAAAACCCACAACAACCAACGGTTACATGTACATTCAAATTGTTCCATATGTCTGTCTCCATATTTGAAGTTCTTAATGCTGTTTAAGAAGTTGCTTGAGCATTGAACTTGGAAAGCTCCAAGGATATGCATTTCTAATAATAATAGATTATCAAAAGTACAGATTACATTATCTCTTTTTATTTGTATATTGAAAGAGAATTCAGTGCATATCCATCTCTTCAAAGTGACTGTGCTATATAAAATAGAAAAAGGATGCTGTTTGATCAGATTTGCAGTCTTCCATTTTGTAAGTATGTACAAATCTGCCAGTCTCACTTTCTCCTGCTTTTGAATTCTGTGGAATCTGTAAATTCTAACCAAATTAAAAAGGAGATAAAGTGAAATCCTCAGACATCCACGTCTGTCATTTTGCCTTCTCTCTCATTTGAGCCTTGCAGTTTTTGAAAAATGCTGATAAAAATGAATAGAAATTCTCGTTCATCTCAACCAAAGATTGACACAGCATCAACAATGGTTCCTCCATTTCTTTTCCTTATCACATCTGAGTGGAATGTGCCTTTTTAATATTCCTGCCATTCACTAAGTTGAAGCTTTTATTGACATATCCCTTCATAACTCAAAGTTACTTTTTAATGGTTAGTTTTAGTGTCAGTCTGCACATGTGTAAACTTTGCCCACGGACAGGGTAATCCTTCCACTTGAGGAGGAAATGTCTAAAAGCAGTCTCCAGATAAAACAAAGCCCTGTTGGACTCATGCCTGCAAGGAAATGAAGTAGCTCAGCTTCATGGCTGATGAAGTTCTAATTTGCCCTTTTTGCCCAGTTCACATTCAGAATCCCTGTAGAGCTCAGTGGGTGTTGGGGATGCATATATGCCCCACATGCTATGGCCTCTTCTCATCCCAAAGCATCCAGCCCCTCATGTGTGTAACACAATGAACTACAGCAGAGCTGCAACCACATTCAGCTGAACATGCTTACAATATTCACATAAGAGTTCTAGTGAACTGTAGGTCATGGAAGGGCTGGAGACGTTCATCAGTTGTCTCAAGCAATTTCTCCATTTCCTTTGGTCTCCAAGAATGGAGGCAAATCTCAGGTCGTAACATTGAAGGAGAAGAGAGTCTGATTTTTGCTAAATGCATATATTCCTTCCCCCACACACACAATTTCCAGTGGGTTCTAGGCTCACTGGCTCAGCACAAAGGCCTCTGGCCATGTGTTCTGCTTGCTTCCCTTTCAACCATTGCCTGCTCCATCTCTCTAGCATCAGAACTCACCACTGAAACATCACAAGAGCCCTTCCCTTTGGCTTCACAAGGTCTCAGCTATATGATGATGAGGTTAATAATTATGCATTGGAAACAGAAGGCTTCAAATGCAATAAAAAGAAAAAAATACTACTACAAGACTATTGAGAAAGTTGCAGTCTGAATAACTGCTGTTGCTGTTGTTATCTGCCGTCCAGTTGGAACCAAATTACAGGGCTTTCAAAGTTAGTAGGACATTTAAGAAGTGGTTTTACCTGTTCCGCTCTCCCAGTGAGTTTTCATGGCCAAGTAGGGATTTGAATCCCAGTCTCCAGAGTCCTAGCCCATCGCTCTGTCTACTACACCACACTGGGTATCTAAGGTCTAACATATAATAAAATGAACTTTGAGCTGTGGAGAAACTGTCTAAAACAGATTTGTCTGTGTGTACTTGTTCCCATTCACCTACTACTACTACTACTACTACTACTACTAAGCAACCATGTTATAATATAACACAAAATTGTCTTGTAATTGATAATAATCAGCCGGTAAAGGGACACATATCTTGACCAGTGAGTTCACTTTGGAAGCAGAATGAACAAAAGCAGAGGCCTAGCAAGCATCTTCACAGTCTGTTGCAAGAAAAGTCATTTTGCTCTTTTCTTTTGGCAATGAACATGTAAGAATTTAAGACAGAATAAGATTGCCTGGTCCAGCCCATCACTCATGAGGAGAATACCGCAAAGTGACAGAAGAATTGACACTCCTGGAAATGTCATCAGTACATTGTGCTGAGAGTAATTTCACTCCAAAATGTGTTCCTGTACAAGCTCAGAGGCAGTGAAATTGTTCAAATTTCAAGGGCACCCGCAGGCTTCCTAACACCTGTTCAGAAAACTCGATTCACTGTAATTAAATATTTAGATGCTATCCTGTTTGTTAAAAAATGAGCAATTCAGAATTAATTCGGGTGGTTTTTAATTAATGAGGATACTGTTAAAACATTAGAATATTACAAAAATAATTATCAGAGAGTGCTGAGTTTGTGAACTGCTGGGGGGAGGAGTAGGGAGGAGACAGACTTTTCAGAGTTAGTGCTAATGTTGCATAATTAAAGCTGGGCACCAGGGGTATGCAAACCAGATTATATATTACCTGAGCAACCCTTGGAGTGGGTCTAATAAGGAAGACACCTACTGCAGTGAACTGCCCAGGAAGCATGCCTTTGAATATTTTGGAGAGTGCCAGCCAGATGTGATATGAGCAAGATGTTGGGAAAATATCTCCAAATCTTACAAAAACTTTTGTACTAGCCCTTGTTTCAGTTCATACTCTCATCTTAGCATATTAACTAGAAAATGAGGCAGATAATGGGACATCTTTTGACAGAGCTCCTCCTGGACTGTTTCATTTCAGATCCTGGGTGGGAAGTTTCATTGTGGAAGATTCTGAGTCTCAGAGACAGAAGGGGGTGTTTGGGTGATTAGAAATCGTCCGGTGGAAGACAACAGCATTTAAAAATAATAATAATCCTTTGCCTCCTTCTAAAGTCCAGACTTTCAGTACAGTACATTGATACTAGAGAGTTGTTTACAAGCAAAACAAAACAGGAGGTGATGTTTGAAATTCTGTTCGCTGGTCAGAGACAGACATTAGAAATAGCCTATTATTAGTTTTGAATAGCCTATTAATAGTGTTGACGTGGTGGCGCTGCAGGTTAAACCGCAGAAGCCTCTGTGCTGTAAGATCTGTAGATCTGCAGCTGTAAGTTCGAATCCATGCGACAGAGTGAGCGCTCATCGCTTGTCCCAGCTCCCGCCAACCTAGCGGCTTGAAAACATGCAAATGCAAGTAGATAAATAGGGACCACCTCAGTGGGAAGGTAACAGCGTTCCGTGTCTAAGTCGCACTGGCCATGTGACCACGGAAGATTGTCTTTGGACAAAACGCTGGCTCTATGGCTTGGAAACGGGGATGAACACCGCCCCCTAGAGTCAAACACGACTGGACAAAAGTTGTCAAGAGGAACCTTTACCTTTACCTTAGTGTTGAAAAAGATATTAAAGTTGTAGATAGGCTTGTGAAATCATACTATGGAGGAAACCTGTACTTAAGTCCTGAAGAGTCACCACCAAATAAAGCAGGCTTATTTGCCTAATCTTGGAGATGAGAGAAGCTTGTGCTGTGACACTCAGACAGACAGAGACTTCAAATAAGAAGAAACTGTGTCTCAGGCTACCCTCTGCTCCATTACTGTCCTTCACCTAACTACCTCACATGCTAGTGTGACAATAAAAGAGCACATCTGAGCACATTGTGGGGACCTTGTGAATGAAGCAAGGGGCCAAAAATTTAGAGGTACAAAAATTTAGAGGGTGCATGCCACAAGTCACCTATGAATCAAACCATGTCATAATATCACATGGAAGCATGTGCATTCTAAGTACATAAGCAATATTATTTGCAATGGACATTGATTGAGAGTTTGCCCAATGAATCTGAATAAATATAAAAACAAAAGCTCTCATATGGAGGAGCTAGCTTTATCTATAATTTTAGTAAGGACAGTTTTAAGAAAGAGAATTCTGATGACAGGGTAGAACTACGACCTACTTTTAAAGTTTGCAAAACAAAATGGATTTCATTTCCATTCCAAGTTTACTGCAGTGAATACAATGCAAGGTACACAATTCACACCCATCCACCCAATGTTACAGCAGCAGGAGGTTGGCAAATTGTAGTTTGCCCAAGTTCACCCAGTGGGTTTCATGGCTATATGGATATATGAACCTGAGGTTTCTCAGTCCTAAGGTTTGTCAACCACTATTCCACACTGCCAATCCATATATGCACATCTATAGCATATATGGATTGTATATAGAATAGCATATGCTGCAATTTTCCAACCAAGATATTGTCTGACTTGCTTAAAACTGGACTGAATCATGCTGGGAGACTTTTACTTAGCTTCCCCATCAGTACCTATACAGTTTTACACTCTTACTATCAACATTGGATGGTGATGGGTGAATATGTGAACTGAGCTACAGTAAGAGTCACAGCATGAGTACTATCCTGTTAAACTGAAATCTGTCTGACAGAAATTTTCCTGTCACTCTCCAGCAACACATGTGGAAGGCAATGTGTGATCAACGGACCAACTTTCTGAACACAAAGTGGTATATAGTAGCATAAACAGTTAATCTATAATGAGTAAATTCTTTATTCATATCACAAATTTAAGTATATGTAACATCTCCAACATTATCATTACAAGGCCATAATGATGCTCTTGATAATGTAAGTGCATTGCATATCATCAGAGTGCGTGTCTGTGCTGGCACACAGGAGATGGGGTTTTATTTCTGAAGAGTTATCAGCATAATATTTAGCTAGCACTAATTACCACTGCCATTAAGAAGTACTTGACTCTCTGATGATCATTTATAGGCATTTTACAGTCGCCACTAACGTATCGTTCTGCCTACTTTGTAGAAGATTTCTCTGGATGCATTTCCAAGACTGGGCTGCAATGGTGATAGAATTCCAGGCCAGTATATATATTAAACATTTTTCTTCAGAAGATTGACTAGTCAGCATTTTCCTTTGCCATATTCAGCTACTGCCTCCTATGGAGTATGCTACTACTACTACTTTTTTAACCAATGATTCTCGGTAAAGAAAAGGTTGATGTGGAGGAGAATTGTGAAACAAACACATATGAAACAAGACTTTAGTGCACCTACAGACAGTTAACATTCTCATGGTCATTTGATTCCTCAAGGAGAATCTCAAGACCCCAAAGTATCTGTACCACAAAACCCTTCAGAAAATCATAGAACTGATGAGCTGTAAGTATTCCAAATGTCATCAGGTGCAACTCCCTGCCAACGGAGGACATCATCTGCTAAAGTTTGCCTGATAGACAGCCATTTAGCATCTGTTTATAAACCTCCAACACAGGAAAGTTCATCTCCTGATAATGTTGGCACCATCTGTCACTAAGGATTCACAACACATGCTCAGGTATGGATGTGCCATATAGCATTCAAAATCATATTGTGAAATACCTCAGTTGCACAGGAAAATGTGCAAACATATTTGCAATTTTCTGGCCATTTATTGTATGGCATGTGACTGAGTACCTAACTGATGGTGCAATCCCAGCTTTGTCCAAGTGATGGACAGCCAATCAGAATAAGCATACATATCAATCACGTACTTTCTAGTTTATTCCCCATGATAGCAATAGGATTATGGTCACTATTTATGTATAGAATCGCTCATATGCATTTGAAAACAATCTTCATTTCCTTCTTATACCACATAAAAAGGTTTAAAAAGAAGGGGGAAATGCAGTATGTAATTGTAATTATTAGGGCCAACTGAGACGACTCCTAATTTAGAATAGATCCATCTGCATTTAAGGTTATCAAAAAGGAGCTCTTTGGGAAAATCAGTTTTGGTGGCATGGTTAACCATAAGGTCTCAGCATCTGTACATGACAAGTATCGTAAAAATAGGTATTTATCTTCATGCTTACCAATGACATGGAAGAAGACACAAATATACACACACACCATACACATACAATGGATGGGGCCTCCTATTCTTATAGTGCATCACATTGGAATATAGCAAGCCTGGCCTCTGGGCAGACACAATTTAATTTAAAGCTCCAAACCCCTGTCCGTGCTATTGCCATACTGTTCCTGGTTGAGGAAGCTTAAGAACATGCTCACCAGGAGAAAAACACAATCCTGTTATCAAATAGAACAACTGAACAAACTACAATATTGTCATTTTCAGTCTTGTTGCCCTCCCTACATTCCTGGTTTACAAGTGACAGCCCAGAGAAGATGAAAAAGTTTTATCGCCTCCAAAGTCAAAATAATGTTGTCCAAGGACTGGACAAATTAAGTATCTTTGTGGACAATCCAGGACTACTGAATGTTCCAGACTCTTTATTTTTTTTAATGTACAGGAGAGAAATCACATTCTTCAATACTTGTCATCCTCTTTGTTTTTTTAAAAAAATCTCTTTATTGTGCTCAAGTAGTTGACTTCCAGTGATGATATTATAAAGATCCAAGGGAGTCCAAAGAAATAGAGTAAAATTCAAATCAAATATATTTTAGAAAATTAATATAACACCACAGACCTTATATTGAATAATTTTCATTACAGAATACTATTCTCTTACAAGAGCACAGCAATTACCCAGTGATTGTTGATGCTGGATGTTGTCATTGTTCCATCTTTAAGCCTAGAAATTAAATTGCGCAGTGATAGTTGCTCAGCAGCCGTAACTTTTTCATACACACCTCCTACGGTTTTGTAACAATGAAAATATTGTGGTAACAAGGCAACAGAAGCCTTTTCTCAAGCAAGATTCCTCTTGATATGGAAATGTATGCTGCACATTATGTATTATGTATGAAAGAATTAAAATAATTATTTCAATTGAGTAATGAGCCTGAAGTAAGTGCTGATTTTATTTTTGGGAGTTCATGCAAGTGAAACGACTGAGAGGCTTAAGCAGTTACTAGAACAATGGCAGTTTCCCCTGAACATCTGGTATCTATATGCAGCCATATTCCCGACAGAAAATTATGAGACCTATACCAACATATGTGACACACATTTTTTAAAAAGGTAAAAAACTTGACTAATAAAACAAAGTCACTTTGTTGAATTGTGTCTCTTTCCTTGTCCTGCGTGGCACTCAAGAGCCAGGTCAGGCTCATTATGATAGTATATGCTCACCAGTTGTGTGTGTGTGTGTGTGTGTGTGTGTGTGTGTGTGTGTGTGTGTGTGTGTGTGTGTGTGTGTGTGTGTGTAGTAATCCAAAGGAATTTAGAAGGGAAGCAGTAGCTATTACTGGCACACCACAATCCTATGCATCTCTACTTCAAGATAAATCTCACTGGACTCCAATAGATTGTTCTTCCATGGAAGAGGAGACAGAACTGCAGTCTTGGTTTCTGAGAAGGAAAGATAGGGATATATTTTTGTAACTTGCCAATTACACTTAAACATTCTATGCAACTACCACAGTACAGTACTTCCTCCCTCACCACAAATGCCTGAGGCTACAGTATAGGCCTATTAAGTCATGGCCCAGTAAGTAAAGGTTTAAACTTCATATTGGAAGGCCCATAGGCTCATGTATAAACTCATGTTAAAGAAAAGTACATGGGTCTTGAACCACTGGTTTCTGGATTTCCTAGCTTCAACTATCTGATAAATAGAGTGAGCAGATTTTTTAAAAGAGGGTACTTTTAATAGTTGGGTAGAGGAGGACATTTCAGCAGGTGTAGCTTGCATTAAAGGCTGCTGAAAAGTTTTATTCTAAGCTACTACTATAAGTGCAAGAAACCTGTCATCTTTTTCATCTGGTCACCCTGTGGATGAAAAAAACCACAAGAACCACAGAAAGAGTGTGAAACATATTTAGGCATTCTCTGTTTCCAAACAAACCCTGTCTCCAAAGCTGGATCGCATTAGTCAGCTGTTATAAGAGACCATAACAGAAGCCAAAAGACACATGGAAACTTTGCCATGGACAATTCTCTGTGACTTTTGTGAAGAAATCTGAAGAAAGTTCACCTTTGCCTCATTCATACTTTTTTTTTTTTTGCCGTATAAGACAGCTTTTCAAACACTCTCCACAAGAGCTCTCACCTCCAGCATGAGAGGGAGACACAGATCATTTTTTCATGACATGGTTTGGGTAAATTGCATAAAGTGTCTCTAGATTTTTTTTTCTCTCTACAAACTCACACACAGTAAACAGAAAACTGGCAATTCATTTAATACTTTAGCCCCTTTCAACCTTCCTACAACAACATGGCAACAATTACTGTTGTTTTAAGTTTTGCACGATTGAAAAAAAATATTCAGATTTAGAAATACACAAATGCTCTCTGAGACCATCCAAAAGCTATCTTACCCTCTTGCCATAAGGTGTGTTTTTTTAAATCATTGCTTTTTAAGCTTTCTCTTTGAACAGACCAGATCACTTTCAGATCTTGACTTCTGAGGTGAGCCCTTGATGAATTGTGGGCTGCCCTCAATGAAATCTAATACCATTATATTATCTGATAAAGCCAATTTCTTTGCCTGCAGCATCCTTCCTCCATTGCATCCTGAAACAGCATGCTGACCACAAGATCCAACCCTCCCAACCTTTTTTCTTCTGTTTACACGTTACTTAATTTCAACATCTTGCTTGAGAAGGAGAAAGTGCTCTCAAAATCTGCACCTTTTTTGTGCCTTTTTGGCTGGCTCAATAAAGACATCACCTCAATAAGGATTTTCAAATGTGTTTTGTGCTAACAGAGCGATCCCCATTTGTGCTACACTGCTTGGTAATTCTACCCAGACCTACTGTAGTTTCTGATCTTCTGGCTTGACCATTCAACTGGATGTGATTTCCCACATTCTTCCAACCTGCCTCTGCCACAGACACAAGCCAAAAGCCTTTCTCTCCGCTCCATTTGTACAATGGGAATAACTGTGACTTATTCTCAGGACCTCTATCAAGAAGTGCAAGGCAATTAGATTACATATTAAAAGTGCTATGGACATAAAACAATAAATCTGAAACAGAATGGTTGGTTTGAAAACTGATTCTACAGAGTTAAGCCATGTGGGGAAAATTACATAGGATTTTCTAATTGTGATCCAAATCTGCTGCACAAAAACTCTTCATAGGTCTAAGCAACTAATCATGAACTCTGTATGTAATGGGTAGAATTCCTTAAATGAAAACTTTGCCTTTTTCACTACTTATAATTAAAGAAAAGGCAAAATAACAATGTGCACTGCACGTTTTTTTCTATTACCATTATGAAAATTTAATTTGCACTTGCTTACTGAATTTGAATTGCTCTGTTACCTGGCAGCCCCTCTATGAAAGAACATGTCAGTCACTTGTCAGAATAATACTTCACATTTTCAGTCTTTCATCTGCAATGGTCACAAACTTTTCAGAGATGTGTCAAACTGAGACATCATCCATGCTTTCCACTTCTGCTATCACCTCTTCATTATAACTAGGTTTCCATACTCCAATCATCTTCTTGTTACCACTGTCCTGACATCTGTGGCCTTCTGGAGAACTTTCACCAAAAAAAATGACAGTGCAGATGAAAGAGAATAATATCGCTCTGATTACTTTTCCATGTTGTCTTATCCAGGATGAATTTTATCAACTTCCAGAGAAATAAGCTATTTAGTTCCAGAAAAATACACTGTTTACTATAGTTTCCACAGGGTTCTGGCAGGAAGTACCATAAAATTGCTGTGTGACCCATTGTTACCTGATGAAGAGTTCTATAGAACTCAGAAGTTCACTTTTTAACTTTAATAAAAATATTGCCTAATACTGAATTTTGTTTTCTATAGGATTCTGGTCACTGAACTCAGCATGATAACATATGAAATGGATTTATTGCCTTGCCTTTAATGAGATGGATGATGCAATCCTATCACAGAGACATGTCAGGATCTGTGAGGTAAGGATTAGGCAGAAACCTTTTTTTTTTCCTGGCAGAAAGAGACAAAAAAAGAGAGACAGATAATGAAGAAAGTGTAAGCCAAGAGAAGAACCAAGTTATGCCAAGCCCAAAACTCCTCCTGCTCCTCAAACAGAGTCCCAATACTAGCACAATACTGCTGTTTGGGATTAGGTGTGAATTAAATCACCATATGAAAGAGCAAATAGTTTGTGTCCATCCCACCCGGTCACCAGTGCCCTGACTGGATTGTAGCAATTGGGCAGGGACTCACAGGTTGGACCAAGCCCTACTTAGTTTATATGAAGAGTGGGACCGTGGTATCCATGGAGGATTCGTTCCAAGCCCCCTTGTGGATACTGAAAACCTGTAGATATAGCAAACCTATATATACCACAGTCTCTAGTTCCCTCTAGTGGTCAATTGTGGTAATATTCATTGGAACTCATATTTCTGGGTTATTTATTTAATACTGTATTTTTAGACAGTGGATAAATGAAACAGCGGGTACTTGTCTCACAGTTATGATGGTCCTACTGTACTCTCAATTTACAGGCACTGTAAGTGGTAATTAGGATGTAAAATTACTCATTATTGAAAAGGCAGGGTGTTTAAGATAACCTTTTGAGAGGCCTTGGGCTATTGTGAGATTTTTTTTTTACTCCATCATGAGACAGGAAGGGGGTCTTTTCGTTGGGGTGTCTGCAATTTGCACAAAATGTCTTTGTGCAAAGTGTCTTTTCTTGTTGAGAGGGAAAATGCTTATTCACACACACACACACACACACACACACATGCAAAGAGCCCTTCCAATGCTTCTAATTATGCAAACCAGCAGGTTTTATAATTATATGTACATTCAACAATCTTTCTTGCAAGTGTGAGAGAAAAAGAGGGGAAAAATCTGCCTGTCACACAACTAAGGAGAAAATTTTGGCAACTCTTCATCCGCATGAGAACAAACCAAGGGAGAATTTGCACACCTAATTGTAACACAAGTAAGCAATTTCCTAATTGTACTCTCTCTCCCTTTCTCACACATACATGCTGCAGAGCCTCTGAAGTCTTCAGAAGTTGAAAAAGATGGTGAGGCTCAAGCAATGGAGATCATTGCAAGAAGTAGTGTTACACATAGCATTATTGATCTGTGAAATGTTGGAGGGCGTGGCTCTCTCTTTAGGGTTCCTTAGTGCTCAGCTTCCTCAGTCTTTCTACTACAGATCAAGTGCACAGCCAGAAAGCTGTCAACCAGATGTCTGCTAGAACATCCTATCATTGGAATTCAGTGTATGCTTCCCTCAAGACACTGTAGTCTGGAGTCCGCACATAATAACGGAATTTCAAACACTTTGGCTTCTGTTACACACACTGCATTATGTAGCAGTGACACAAGTGTAGAGAATACTTCTTAGAGCCTTTAATCATCAAGTAATTTTTTTCTCTTCTTTACTTATAGGTCATTTCTTTGACAGAATAAATTATGATCAGCCCCTTAGTTTAAATGTAGAACTGAACAGAACTACAGTGTCACAATGTACTGTGTTCTCCCTGTCAGTATTTCCCTTTCATTAAAATTGCCTTTGAAATATTTACCCTCAACTATCTTTGTAGCCCAGCAAGGACATCATAATTTTGGAAGTCTTGTCTGTGCAGGAAAGAAATTATAAAGCCTCAAAGATCTAGCAGCAGCTCACTAGCTTCCTTTTCTTTCTTTCTTTCTTTCTTTCTTTCTTTCTTTCTTTCTTTCTTTCTTTCTTTCTTTCTTTCTTTCTTTCTTTCTTTCTTTCTTTCTTTCTTTCTTTCTTTCTTTCTTTCTTTCTTTCTTTCTTAATCAAGATTTCATCACATAGAGTTGATAATAGGCAAACAGCAATACAACAAGGCCAAATGCTAGGAAACATATATCGGAATAATAAATACTCACAGTGGAATTTGTGTCAGTCAAATGAAATGTGTTTCTGTGGCCAAATGTTTGCCTTTTTTTTTTTTCTCAAAACAAGGAAGGGAAGCAAATGACCCAGTAACCACATGCATCTCTGAGATAACTTTTCACAGTCTGCCAATCCGACTAGAAAACAGGGCCCTGATATGTTTTTCTTCAGAAACAGAGTCCACAAGTTGTGTCCTGCCAGATGTCAATAGACTACAAAACACCCATCACCACCTTGGGGTATAAAGGCTGGAACCTCTGGGAGCTGTCAACCAACAGCTTCTGGAGAATCACACACTTACCTCTCTAGATTCAAGGATACACTCTAACATGGAGAGATCAAAATAGACCCCTCGGTATTTTCTCCACCTTCTGTGGCTAGGTCTGGCACAAAATAGATCTTTCTTTTGTTGACTGACAAAAGGCCTTTTTTAACCAGAACCCCAGCTCCATTGATTGATTGATTGATTGATTGATTGATTGATTGATTGATTGACTGATTTGATTTGATTTGATTTGATTTGATTTGATTTGATTTGATTTGATTTCTATACCACCCATCTGGCAGCCAAGGCCACTCTGGGTGGTTTATAATGGCTAAACAGTAACAATAACACAATCACAAAACATAACAACATCAATAAATTATAAAAGTGCAAAACAAAAGTGCCATAAAATACAAGAGACACAATAAAATACAGTAAAATGATATAACATGAAAAGCATGGTGGGAGATTAAATGTTACGTTGTTGGGAGCACTGCTGCATCAGGATGTTATTTGATCTGGGAAGGCCTGTCTAAATAGCCATTTTTAGTCGTTTTTAAAAGTGCCCAGTGAAGGGGTCAGGCGGACTTTGGGTGGGAGGCTATTCCACAATGGTGGAGATACCACCGAGAAGGCCTGATTTCTGATGGTCATTTTCTGGGCCTCTCTCAGAGTTAGGACTCTCAGCTGCCAGCTGCCCTGACTGTGACTATCTTACTGGAAGGGCAGACCTAACAGGAAGGAGGCGCTTGGCTAGATATCGAGGTCCCAAACAGTTTAGGGCCTGATAGGTTAATACCATCACCTAGTCATGGTACCCAGACAATGGCCCAGCAATTCAAACAGCAGGAAGAGAAAGGGACACAGGAAGCTTTGAGAAACAAGGTAGATGAATTCAAATATGACTGGCTGAAAATGTTGTTTCGAGGAACATGGGGATCACAAAGGAGGTCCGTTGTTGGAGAAGGTCCAACAAACAATGCTGATCAACACAAACATTTTGGAAAGCAGAAAGGAGCCAAGTTATTGTTTGCTCAGGATTTCTAGGTGAATGCATGTCATCAGTGGCTCAATAGTTTTGGTGAAGTTGTCAAAGTTATTGGCTCCAGGTTTTAGTAGCAGTAATAGCCATTTTAATGGAGTAAGGGCAGCTAGCGCATAATGCTCTACAGGCATGGTTAAAAACAGAGTGCCAAACAATAAATCTTAGCACAGTCACAAGGGCTCAACAATTCTAAGAAATAAAACACATGCGCTGGACTACATAAAAATAAAAATCTTAAAAACTAATTTATAAGGCCAGGTAATAAAACCCTTAAGGTGATATTGTGCCCCATGTCTGTTTAGCTTTGGTAAAGCCTGGTAAAGCCTGTTTTGCTAGAATGCCTAAAACCACGGCATTTGTCTTATGTAATGCATTTCTTCTCCCACTGTATTTCTTGTGTATTTTATTCAAAGATACTTGTGCTCCAAAAATTGCAGCAATTTGTTATTTATACATTCTCTTTAATTCTCATGGAACACGTGTTTCCATTTCTGCATTTGAAGATGTAAGCTGTAACCTATGAAGATGCACGTTTTCTTGAAATTAGCTGATATGAACATGTGCTATTTGAATCATAGTGTAAAATGATTGCAATCCTGTGGGTTTAGCGTACATCTACAGTTTTGCTCCATACAGACCAGAAAGTGACAGTCAAAGGGATTTTGATGTCCAAAGTGAGGCTCAAACAACACCCTTTAAGGCTAATAGGTTAGCAATTTTTTTGGACCCAAAGAGCATTAATCAATCACCTTTCCTACATCCCAATGGCCTGAAGCCATTCCTTGGCCATATCATAACCAATCAGTTTATCTCTGCTCTTCCTCAAATGTTTCTGCTAATATGGCAGCAATGTGTCATCCTCAGATAATGAAGGAAAGATGCTGTTGGTCCATGAATACTCTCAATAACATACATTTGTCATTTCACAAGGACTGGTTTCATATGGAAGAGATCACAGCTATGTTGCACTTTCCATGGTGCCAGCTTAGATGACATCAATTTAGATCTAATAGTTTGATATAATCTCACCAAAGAGGCCCATCTTACACATAACAGCCATACATGGAGGAGTTTTTACAAGCTTATGAACAATCCAACATAGTCCCAGGTGTGAAATTCAGCAAAACTGACCAAAGAAGTGCAGGGGCAGCAGGTTACACCAACTACACTCTGGTGAGAACAGGGCTTCAGAACACTTTTAGTTTTTAAAAAAAGGAAAAAAGAATGGGAAATAAAGGCTTAGCTTTTAAGATGGGTCTGGTAGAGGTGCCAGCTTATCCACAGCGGGTCGCAAGACTTGCTTCAGGTTCAGGTAGGCTCGTAGCGGCAGAGACAAGGTGCGGACCCTTTGAGCTCAGCTGTTTGGCATGCACTGGCACCACTTGGCTCCTGGGCCACAAGTATTTTTGAATTCTTCACTCCCCCCTTCCCTTCTTCAAGAGCCAGAGTGGTGTACTAGCCCAGTGGTTCTTAACCTTTGTTACTCGAATGCTTTAGAACTGCAACTCCCAGAAACCCCAGTCAGGACAGCTGGTGGTGAAGGCTTCTTGGAGTTGCAGTCCAAAACCCCTGAGTAACCCAAGGTAAAGAACCAGTGTACTAGGCCTTTGAGGGCTGGTTCGGCAGCAAGGGCAGTACAGTGGTAGCTCGCAAGATGAATGCCTCGTGCAATGAAAAACTTGCAAGACAAAAGTGTTTTGCGATTTTTTTGTGACTTGCAAGATAAATTTTCCTATGGCCATGCTTTGCAAGATGAAGCACAGCCATAGGAAAGAACAAGGGAGCTTGACTGGTTGCCTAGCAAACTTCCACCAGAGGGGGGAGTGTGGAAGAGTTCAGTGAAGGGATGAAGAAGCCCCCTCTGCCTGTTCAAAATGAAGTGCTTGTGTGGAAGAAGGGCCACCCTAACGACCACCACCACAGCCTATCACTTTCCCCCCACTCCCCTCATAAGGCACACATGCACATATTACCTCAGGTACCTCTATGCAGCCAGCCACTGCCCCTCAGCCCACCGCATTCATCTGCCTCTTTGGTGCATGCAGGGCTTCAAGTCAAAGAGGAGCTCGATCTCCTCCCCCAGATGTTTGAGTCTGGCTGTTCTGGGCTGTTGTTGCAGATGCTCCTTGGTCTCGAGGGTTACCAAGGCACCGTGAGGAGCGTGGCTCAGCCTACCTGGTAAGTGATTTTGTTCTGACTTTTGTTGCCCATAGGAATGCATTAATCAAATTTCAACGCATTCCTATGGCCTTGGGCTGGCAGTGGACAATTTCACCCCACAGTTTACACACCATATGACATACAGAGTGGTAGGCCTCCCAACATTACATGGCCATGTTCCAATTCGGTGGATGGGGCACAACATACCCTCAGTTTATGGTACCAGCCCAGTTTAACACTACCGCTGGTGTGGGGATTTGGCCTTACCCGTCGGTTCCTGACATGGGTTGTAACACCGTGCCTTTGCAAGCATTACCATATGGTGACTACCCGATGCCCTTGGGCAATCATTTCAACCCGGAAATGCAAGAAAATATATAGAAGGATCATATATGGATTTATTTGATAAACTGAATAGAGATGTAAGGAATAAGGCTCTCGACAAGGAAGACAACAAAGAGAAGGAGAGACATAGGAGAAAGAAACCTGATAGGACATGGTCTAATTGACTGCCTGGGTTTCTGATTTACACTGGGGTGATCGCACTGCATTTGAACGGTTCAGCTCATTTATCGAGTGGAAGCTTAGGAGTAGGGTGGGTTGTAAGTCTATGGCCCATTATTTAGATTATTACCTTTTTGGTGAAGAAAGGAATTCAGGAAAGTGTAGATTTATCTTAAACAGTTTTCAATTAATGGCAGAGGAGCTGGGTTTGCCCCTGGCACAGGAAAAAATGGAGGGACCAGCCCTGTCCTTCACTTTCCTGGGTATTGAACTGGATACGGTGCAGCAGACACCATGGCTACCTGAAAGCAAATTAGCTGACCTTAGGATCAAGACAGCTGCACTGCTGCAGAAACAAAAGATGTCTCTGCATGAGCTCCAGGAGATTGTGGGACATTTAAACTTTACTTGTAGAGTGATAGCAGCCGGGCACACATTTTTACACCAGCTGTGAGATGCAATGAAGGCCCTGCAGTGCCCATTGCATAGGACTAGGGTCACATGCAAGGAAGATCTACTGGTTAGGAGTCAGTTTTTGGCAGGGTTTAACAGGATATCTTTCTGGAGAGATGAAATAGGGCTGAAAGCAGACTTGCAGGCCCATTCAGATGTGGCAGGTTCCCTAGGGTTTGGAATTTATTTTAGAGGTAGATGGTGTGCCGGCATGTGGCCTGATGATTTGCATCAGAACGGCATTACCAGGGATTTAGCATTCCTAGAATTCTTCCCAATAGTGGGTGCGCTTTGGCTATGGGCATAGGAGTGGTCAAACTCTGTGGTGCGATTTTGGTGGGACAATCAGGTAGTTGTTTATATCATAAACAACCTTACGTCACATTCTGAATGGGTCATGACATTAGTTAGGGCATTCATGTTACGGGCCCTGCAGTTTAACAGACCCCTGCGATTTAACCTTATTCTGCACTACAGCAGCCCCCCCCCTTTGCCAAAGTCAAAAAGAGAGTTTCCAAAAGATCAAATGTGATCTAAGAGCAGACAGAACACTGTTCTCATTAACATGGAAATTTCTGCCTCAAACAGCCCAAGTTTTCTCTGTGCATTACTGAGGTACTCTAGATATTCATGAATAATGACAGTGTAAAAAAAATCCAAAAAACCAGACAAACCCTACAACTCAATGAATTCTGTACCACTAAGAAAGATCTACATAGGTCTGTATCTTTTCATCTGACTGAAGCTAGACTGTGGACATATATTTGATAGGTTTGGTAGAACTCAGAGATATAGTCCCTATGGAATAGTCATTCCAGAGGATGTGAATCACACTTGCCATTGAAATAGCTGGAGGAAGTCACACTTCCCATGGAATACCACTGGTCTTAAGTTCATTTAGTTTGAGTTGCCCATTGATTTCAGTCAGATTAACATTGCAATTTTGCCCATGTCTACTCAGAAAGCAGACCGCTGAAGAATTGATGCCTTTGAATTGTAGTGCTGGAGGAGGCTCTTGAGAGTCCCCTGGACTGCAAGGAGAACAAACCTATCAATTCTAAAGGAAATCAACCCTGAGTGCTCACTGGAAGGACAGATCCTGAAGCTGAGGCTCCAGTACTTTGGCCATCTCATAAGAGAAGCCT
Source organism: Pogona vitticeps (assembly GCF_051106095.1). NCBI lineage: Eukaryota > Metazoa > Chordata > Lepidosauria > Squamata > Agamidae > Pogona > Pogona vitticeps. The sequence continues at coordinate 75,494,704 of NC_135785.1, forward strand.
CCTTGGAAAAGACCTTGATGTTAGGAAAGTGTGACGGCAAGAGGAGAAGGGGACGACAGAGGATGAGATGGCTGGACAGTGTCTGCGAAGCAACCAACATGAAATTGACAGAACTCTAGGAGGCAGTGGAAGATAGGAGGGCCTGGCGTGCTCTGGTCCATGGGGTCATGAAGAGTCGGACACGACTAAACGACTAAACAACGACTCAGTACTTTTGGACATGTTCCTAGTAAATATTTGCAGATTGACACTTAAAACATGGCTGACTTTCTGTACCCAACTCATTGTTTTATTGTAGGAAAAGCAAAACATCCTTTTAGGAAACAGTTCTTTCTTACAAATTCCTCAAAATGTTGACATTTACTCACAATGCTTCCATCATTCACTGACATGACTATTTGCACCTACATCAGTTTGAGGTATTTTTGGATACCTTAAGACTTCGGTTCATTCTCCTAAAATTTATAAAAGCATCAGATCTGCTTGGGTGTCATACTTTTTTTAAAATAAAAATCCTTGTTACTGTTGAAATCTAATTAAAAAGGTGGGCTGGATAAATTTCTGTGAACGAAAAAGAGAGAATGCTATTTTATTGTACATTCCATGGCAATTTGTAAATAAATATACCTTGCAAGTTGTAATTAACATTTTTATTAGATAAATGACTTGTGCTTGGTAAATTACCATGTATAAATATTCCATTAATATGCAGCAGAAACTTATCATAGTTTACAGCCATCAGCAGTGCAAACATATGTTCAGACACAGTGCCTCAGTGTATCCATATTTGAGGACTCCTTGGCAAACATATTGATGATTTAAGGATCTTAGAATTGCAAGGGGGAAGCAAATCTTTCAAGTGGGTTCAATTTGATGGCAGGGTGAATTTGTTTATGCTCAAGAGAGGAAAGATCTATCACTGCCAAATTCTTTTGTCCAATGCCGATCTGTACTTTCTACTTCACTAGCCTGACATTCTCACCAAGTAAGAATGCACTTGGAAGCCCCAAAAAGAAGCAACAATTACTCAGCAGCAGCAAAAGAGACGATAATAAAATTGACTTAGTTCAAAAACTGCAAGGACCTGACTATTAATTATCTGCATTATATGGAAGAGAGGGTGAGAGAATCAGAATTTATTTATCTATTAGAGTAGAGCTTTCAAACAAATATCATCACAAAATAATGTTGTTATTTTATGAAGACTGTTTTTTTTATAATAAAGAATATAAACTGTGCCAAGGGGGAAAAGAGGGGCATTGTCCAGATGGAGTATTTGATCCTCTATGCTTTCTTATTGTTGATGCCACTGGAGCTCAGATTTTACTAGAACTACTGTTCAAACATAGATGCAGACATGTGTACACATACTGACATACCAAGAAGAGGAAAAGGAGAAAGAGCAAGAGAGAAATGGAATGAGGAGAGCTAATGCCTAAAGGGGTCACTCCAAGGCAGCAAAGTAGGCAGGCTCTCAATTCCTCCATGTTGCTGCTGTAGTAGACAGAAAGCTTCTGATGGGACTTCTCGGCAGTTGAGAGCTAGAGAGAGAGGGAGACACACAAATGTGCATGTGCTATAGAGCAGATGATGGAGGAGGAGAAAAAGAGAAGCAAGGGAGAGAGAAGAGCTGAATCACTCAGAGGCGGCAAAGCAGACAAGTTCTCAACTTCTTGTTGCAGTGCTCAGCCGTTTTATTCATTGGAAACCAGTTGACTGTGACCACTGCTCTTAATTCCATATTTGTTGTGCTTGCCTGTAAACATTTTCTGATTAGGGAGACATGTACCACCTGAACTAGTTCCCGGTAGCAATCATCTGTAGGGGATGATTTTTAAAAACCTGTGCAAGCCAAGAGTCTTGTTCCACGTCACCACTGTTCACACCAATACAAGCTTTATAGTATATGGGTGATGGAAATAATGCTGATGTCATCAGCACATAGCTGGATACCAAACAGAGAACAAAATAGAGAACAAACGTGTATCCTAGATGAACCCATGAGTCTCACAATGGCAAAAAGAACACTTCTTCAACATTGAATCACATGTTTTGATTTCAGATAGATAATACTGTGTTTTCATACAGAAAAGCAATGAAGTGCTGTTAGAAGTGGGAAGCCCCTTAGACAACTCATGAATCAACAGATATACAAGAGGGCTTCCACTCCCAAATCCTGTTCATGCTGAGTTACTTAATGACTAGTTTCTCATACAGTCATGCCTAATGACTAGCTTTTTATGCAGTCATGCCAGAACTGTCCTCACTGTAACACAGAGAGGTAAAAGATTATGGTTTCTGAAATCTCCTTTAAGACATGTGATTTTCCTTCGCCCTCTTTAATTTCCGAAGTTGTGCATGTACTATGTCTTATCAAGGATGTCACTATACACTGCTCAAACTGCAAAATTGGTTGTACCAGTGATGATACTGTTCCTGCAATAGTTTACATATAGCCACCATGATCAGAGCCATCCCCTACACAGATCATGTGGGTCGGGTTTACCAGTATTCATTAGATGTCAAGTTTTATTGAAAAGTATTAATGTCTTAATTTAGAATTGAAGATAATACCTGTGTCACTAAAGCTGCCAGAAGCTCAAGCCCAATGTATCTTGAGCAGACAGGTGACAAGCCAGTACTCTAGACATGCAAAGACTGGGCTTATTTTGGTGACATTTAAAGATGAGGATGAATCAGATAAAAATGTGATTGGTTTCAATTTGTGATTCATCAATTTACATTTTTTTTTCTGGAAAATCAATGAATCATTTTGATTTATTTTGCCTTTAAAACCATATAAAATGCCCCCCAAGGACTTAGAGACACCAAAATCACAGAGAAGCTTCCCCTGATTCTCCTCTACAGGCCTTGCAAGTTTGGTGAAGTTTGTGTTTCGGACATCTAAATTATACATCCACAAAGAAGGGCCCCAAGGAAAGTTCTCCCCACGTACCTTGAGACACTGAAAATCACAGAAAAGCTTCCCCTGACTCTCCTCTGCAGTGCCGGGCGGGGGGGGGGGCTTTCCAGCAGGGGGGCTCTTTGTGGGTATACACCTTGGACATTCAAAACCCAATCTTCACCAAACGTTGAGGTATTATAGAGGAGAGTTGGGGAAGCATACCTGTGATTTTGGTGTTTCTAGATGTCTGGCGGGGTGTTTTATAGCCCAATAAATCAGTGAATCAAAAATCACTAAAAATTCATTGATTCATATTTATCAGGGGCTATTGTTTCAGACGAATATGAATTGATGAATTTATGATTTTTGACAAATTTTGCAATTCATTTTTTAATTTGTGCCTAAGTCACCGGAAAGAAGAAGGTTTCAGGGATTATTGCAGATAATGTGGGACAAGGATTTTGGTCTGACCCTGCAAGGGATTTCAATTAGGATTAATGCCTGACCCATAGGACTTAGTGGGAGTTATTTCTGTGTAGACATGCACAAGATTCTTTTATGAATTACTTATTTCTCACATTTCTATCCTACACATTTCTGAAGGCCACTCAGTACAAGAAAGAAGTATTTCTGAAGCAGTTGGATATCCCTTTATGAGCCATTTCAGTTTTATTCTCATAGCAGCCCTGCTTGTTGGTAAAGGCTGGGTGCAATATGCAGAAAGAAGGATAGAACAGGTGTGTGACGGACTGCATGTTGAATTAACATGAACTAGAAAAACTGATCAATACATGCTTACTTCTGTCCACTCCATAGCTTCATAACTGTTAAGGAGAAAATGTGTTTTTAAGCACAAAACAAATTCATGGAGTGTTGTTTGTGCCTGCATATACAGCCATCGTAGAAGCCATGCATCTCTGTGCAGTGGATGTCTGTAAGCATGCTTTGAGAATGAGCTGCTGCTTCCTTGAATTGCCCTCGGAGACTGCCAACACCAGCAGTGCTAAGTATCAAGACAGTATCCAGCTAGCTTTATGGGAGCCAAGGATCAAATATTTTTTCACAGTTTTATGTGGATAGTTTCATGAAAATTGATCAGGTCTAAAAAGTCACAGTCCAAATGAAGCTAAGGTTAAAGATAATTTATACATGATATTCCTAATTTTATTCTGAGCCCTTTTATTACTGTGTGGGACTTTATGACTTTAAAGAAAATGTCAGTGGCGGCAAATGACATTGTACTGAATAATCTAGTTATGAGGGGGAAAGATATTTAAAACTATTCCATATCAGCTTTGCTCTGTTCTGCTGAGCATACAGTTTTCACCCACACAGCTGTCCAAAATGTCTACTTGTATTTCAGAAGAGAGTTCGTGGTTGCTAAACTAACTGAAGTATTTCTAGGGATATGCTGTAGGTTTACTGTAGGTTCTTTTGCAGAATCCTTGCTCCCTTGCCACAATTCCTTCTGAGTAAATTTCAAAAGAATGGGGACCATGGGATCGTGGCCCTTGAATGACTTTTCTATGGCGTTTGGAGTACAAATCCTGAAAGAGAGGGTGCATTGGGGGGGGGGGGTTTTCCAAACCAACACTTCATAGATAGCAGAACTGTTACGTGAGTAGAGTTCTACTCTTGAAGCATTCTTTCTGGCAAAGGGGAATAAAAATGTGTTTTTTTCCCCCCTAAATGATTTCCTTTCCTCATTACAGCCCTGAAACATCTTTTCTGTGGGGTTATTGAAACCTGTGAAACAATATAAGGTGGTGCAGCAGTTTGCATTCCAGAGGGGAAAATCAGCTACAATTTCCTTCCTCTGCTTTTTCCTCCAGCAGAATTTTCTGCTAGATCTGAGTCCCTTCACAGCATCACCTGAGGCTGCCACATTGCCTGAGGCAGGAGGAGAAGTGCTGTCCCCATTAACCACCCTGTTGCCACTGCCTGAAGCAGGCAACTCATTCTGTCTAATGTCAGGGCCCAGCCTCTCCCTTTGGTAAACGGAACGAGGTGGAGAATGCACAAGAATCAGTCTATAGAAGTACTTATACTAAGATAGTTTAGAGATTGCATGAAATTATTCATATATATAATGAGATGTGCAGGGCTGTAAATTAACAAGAGCCTACTGCATCTGTATGGAAATATGGTATATAGCAACAATTCTTAACTTTTGGTCTTCCAAAGGTCTTGGATGTAGACCATCAGCCATGCTGTCTAGGCTCTTCTGGGAAATAACGGTCCAAACATCTGGAGCAGTGGATCTCAACCATGGGTAACCCAGGTGTTCTTGGGTTGTAATTCTCAGAAGCTGGGCTGGCCAGGGTTTCTGATAGTTGCAGGCCAAGGAACACCTGGATTACCTAAGTTTGGGAACCACTGATCTAGAATATTAAAGCTGTGGGTATATGATCACATACTTTTATCCCATCTCGGAAGCTAAATGGAATTCTGAGGGCTGCAACAGAAGATTATTGGTGCTTCACCTAGTTTCAATATGCCTCACTTGCAGCCTGCAGGGCCTATCCCATTTCTGCCTTCTCAAACTCAAACAAAACAAAACAAAATGTATTGAACAAATGGATTTCACTCAAAAAGCCTCCTTCTGACTTTTCTGGAAAATTGGAATTTTGCCAAAGCACTCCCATAATTTATTTTTAACTGGCCACTAGCAACGTTCTCTCTAATTTTTGTCCCTGCTGTGCAGGAGCCTCACCTCATGCATGTGCTGGAGCAGGGTTTCATCCCAAACCTGGAAGTAAATAGCCATCAACACCGGCTGCCGCTGTGCAGCACGGATGGAGCTCTGTGTGTGCGCACATGCACGCGTGAGCAGCTAACAGGCAACAGTGGTCACTAGTGTTTCAGTTTTTTTAAAAAAAATAATTAAACCTATTTCTCTGAGAGCAAAAATCAATAGTAGCAAGTGTTGTGTTACATTTCAGTTAAATTTAAAAAAGAGAAGAATCAAATATTCAAATTAGTCCCTTTAACCCTTTCACTCCCAGACTTCTAGCAAATGTGAAAAATGGCCCTTGGCCCCTCTGTGGTTGCCAGCCCCACTGTAAGTTGAGGGGCTTTGGGCAGCCACCTGTTTCTCCAGCCTTTGTGAGACCCACCAGATGAGGCAGTCCTAAGGCATGCCATGGTCCTCTTTCTGGTCTTCACCTTCCATAGCAGCTTTACATAACCTTAAAGAGTAGATAACATTCTTCCATCTGGCTAGCATTGTATTTTGTTTCTTTGTTTTTGTTTTTAAATCACACTCAGTACAGTAGTCTGGGGTGTGGAAAATATAACACACCTGCATTGTGATTACAGCTTTATCTTTTGCTTAGAACATCACTTTTTAATTGCAGTGTTCCTTCTTTCTCTTCTTTCGCCCCTTCGGTGTCCTTCAACCTGCTCAATATAGCTGCCATCATGAGCTCAATGAAAAGAGTAAACAGGTAAGGTTTTCTACAGGGGGTGGGGGGAAAGAGTGTGTGTGTGTGTGTGTGTGTAAAATACGCTAGTAAGACATGGAAAAGTGAATTGCTCAGATGAGCAGTTCTTGACACATTTCTAAAAAAACATTTCTTTGTAAAGGGAAATTTACTTTTATAATCATTTTTTTAAAGGTTGGTGAGCTGCTGCATGAATCCTTTTGCAATACAGCTTTTAATACAGAACATAAATAAACTTCTCATTAGAAAATAAATACCGTGTTTCCCTGAAAATAAGACAGAGTCTTGTATTAAATTTTGCTCCAAAAAACGCATTAGGGCTTATTTTCAGGGTTGTTTTTTTTCCATATACAACAAACTGCATTTATCCAAATACAGTCATGTCATCTTCTGGTTGCTGCACAATGGTGGAGGGCAGGGTTTCACTTAACTAGGACCTATTTTTGAACTGGGCTTATATTACAAGCATCCTAAAAAATCATACTAGGGCTTATTTTCAGGTTAGGTCTTATTTTTGGGAAAACAGGGTAGTTTGTTAAAATGTTTGAGACTACCTATCTGCACTGCTCCCCATTTGTTTCCAAGGTTTGTTGCATATTGTGCTTTCTTTCAAGGCCGGGTGGTGGTGCAAGGGACGCTGTACCCTATGGCTTTTCTTCACTAGAATCTACAGTTGCCCTTCAAGCCAGTAACTGTAGAGTCTATCAAGATTTAATTCTGCCTTGGGAAGAACTTGACCTTGCTCCTGGCTTTTCCATAAAACAAGTTTTCCATAATTGAGACTAGGGCAAGGGGTGTGTGTGTGTGGTGTGGTGGTGGCCATGTTGCAGCTGAAGCCACCTGGAATACTGTGGTATCATAAGATGAACCTGTTTTATTGGAGTAAGTTTTATGGAGTTTTCTTGCATCTGAAGTAGTGGAGTGCAGAAAAGCTTATGCCAGATAAAATGTGTTCGTATTTAAGGTGTTACAAGACTCCTCACCATTTAAGAGCAAGCAGAACCAAGATGATTAGGACAGCAATTTATGGTGCCTTGGATGGGCCTTCCTATGCTGACAAAAAACTTGCTCCCACATGTACTGCAAGAAAGAGGAAGGCAAGAAATTGGGCCATAGAGTTTTTAAAGCCTTATCCCTTATGGGGCAAGAAGTGCCCTTTGAGTGATTTCCTTTATCATCATTTTTTTTTTTGTACTGTATCTGCTCACATTTTCTTCAGAAGTGATGTGAACTCTCCCACTTGCATCTCTTTCAGCTGCAGCAGATTGGTTACAAAATAAAAAATGCCCATGGGTGCCCTATTCAAAACTTGGCCTTACACATTGCATAAACAGAGAAATGGGGCGAGGGGAATATTAATTATCTGTAATGCGGATGGGTACAAAAGTCACAAAAAGCAATAAAGTTAAGGTAAGTTGGATACCCAGTGTGGTACAGTGAATAGAGTGACAGACTAGGACTCAAGAGCCCTGGGTTCAAATCCCTGCTCAGCTAAGGAAACTCACTGAGGGTGTGGAACTCACAAAACCACTCCTTAAATATCTCACTTACCTTGAAAGCCCTGTTAGGGTCAATATCAGTTAGTTTGACTTCACAGCGCATAACAACAAAGGTGAGGATAGGGTGGTTCAAGAATTATTGTGCGTCAATCACCCAAAGTGAAACTATACGATTTTGTATCCAGCTCCGGTCAAGTTTCATAAGTGACATTTTGGAATATGTGGGTATTCTGAAGAAAGGGATTTCACACGCATTCCTGAGTGGGAGAAATATAGTGAAACTAGCATGTACCGATTGAGATGACTTCTCGTTAGAGCCAGGAAGGAGGTAGCTGAAGCCCTTATCAAAGATTTTTGTCTTTGTGATAACAGACGGGATGAGCACACATTTCTGGCATATGTACAATAATTGTTATAAATGAGCCCAGTACACAAATATTACTCATTGCATTGATTTATCGGAGTGAAACAAAGAGATTGCAACATGCAATATTTTCATAGCGTTTCTAGGGACATTACCCCGGTCTCTAATAAATAAAGCCATGTCCAAGAGTTTCCAGTATTACACTTTTCAATTTGGTTATGTATTATACAGGCCAAGAGACAGGGAGAGAAATTAGCCTTTTTGTCATTAACAGTCCAAGGCTGCCATTCCCTGAATCAATGCAGCCCCCCAGAAGGTTTTCCAGATGTTTATTTCAAAAGCAACTGCTATTGTGTGTCATAATTGTGTTCATAGCTGAGTAAACAACTTCACAGGTGCCAGGGATCCAAACACTGTGTGAAGACATAAGAAACTGTTTCTGAGACCCCAAGCAAACAAACAAAGAGCATGAAAGGAAATCTATAATTTCCCTGTTTCATAAACAACAGTTGATTAACCAAACACCCTCACATCCATATGTACAAGATTTCATTTAATGCGTGAGAGTACTCAGAAATGGTGATGGGGAAAAAAATGGCACCAGGTATTTATGCTTTGGGATATGAACTCCTTCCGTGCTTCATGCACTGGAGTGGAATTATTCTGCAAAGGACAGAGTGAAAATAATAGTGTTTTCCTCTTTCTCTCTTTCTATTACATACACATCATACACCATGTATGAAACACCATGTAGTTGTGATACCATTTCTCCAGTGTTTCAGATTATTTTGACTACATTTCAGGGCTAGATCTCACATTGCCATGAAGCAGAAGCAGGGCTTGTACCAGGGGGTGGCAAAATTGGGCATTTACCATGACCCTAGCCAAGCCTAATACCTCTGCTACTTTCTCTTTGCACAAAGTCTCTAAGCTCTTCAGATGAAGTTTCAGAAAATTCTCATTGTGAACACATTGCTTTTCCAAAACCAGGAGACTCTGAGTATGCTGTGTTCAAGGGTTCTCAAGTCAAGACTTAACAGAAGCCAGAATGGCACCTGGTAGGCCATGCCTTTGGAAGTTCTATAACATACTGGCTGAACTCTTGTCTTGCACTAAACTAGGCCTGTTTAATAAGTGAGAATTTGGTAAGTCAACTCCTCTGTATATTCTGTTGATTCAAATGGGCTGACTTTAGTTTGACTTCCTTTAGCAAAATACATCACAACTAGCATAAGCCCATTTGAATCAATTGAACTGATGGAAGACTAATTCCCCACTGGTTCAGTGAACTTAGTATTATAGTGCTAATTGCTACCGTAAACAGAAGGATTTCAGCCCTTCTGAAATAACTCCTATGCATTGAAATTTACTAGGAATGTGCTTTGTTGGTTGTTGTGGGTTTTTCGGGCTCTTTGGCCATGTTCTGTAGGTTGTTCTTCCTAACGTTTCGCCAGTCTCTGTGGCCGGCATCTTCAGAGGAGTACAGAGTGCTGTCCTCTGAAGATGCCGGTCTCAGAGACTGGCAAAACGTTAGGAAGAACAAACTACAGAACACAGCCAAAGAGCCCGAAAAACCCACAACAACCATTAGATCCAGGCCGTGAAAGCCTTCGCGAATACAATGTGCTTTGTATTTGGAGCTCTCTCTCTCTCTCCCCCTCTCCCTCTCCCTCCCCCCCCCTCCCTCCCCCTCTCCCCCCCTCTCTCTCACTCTCTCTCTCTCTTGAAAACAAAGCAAATTGAAGGTATTTCTGAACTAATCTAAAGAGAAATCTCAAATCAGGGCTTGATTGAAATCAAAGGTCTCCAAATCAGCACAAAATTTTCCTTTGGCACATCTGAGGTTAAAAATCCAGAGCAGCAGCTATCATTTAAGAGGAGTCAGAGGTGGCTGATAACTGGGTAAATGGTACCCAACAATTTAGGATAAAAAGAAGGAAGGAAAGTGATGGGAACTTTGCCTGCACACTGGAGGTCAAGCAGTAGTTGATGACACTCAGTTTTACCCCCATCCCAGATCAGAGCCATTTATTTTCTCCAATTTCATGTTTTTCTACAATTTGAACACTTGTATAAATGTATATAAATGTCAGAGTTTTCAGATACAATTCCAGTAATACAAATCATCTTAAAGAGAAGCTTGTGATTTGTAAGACAAATTATCTGAACCTATTCAACATAGATGGTATTCACACACCCCTAGAATTTACTACAGTGTGTATAGAAGCTGCTTTTTCTCCCAGTAGACAAAAGTGGAGAGAAAGCAAATCCCATTCCACCTTTCAGTTTTTGCTATTCTGTAACAAATGCTTTTGGGTAGATGCTCATTCTCCAGGACTCCACCTTGAGGCTCCCTAAGTGCAAGGTGCAAGAATCATGGTGTGCATTTTAAACATTGCAGCTAGCTGGGGATTACTTGCTGACATTAGAGCCAAGCCAAAATGAGTGCTCTTAAAGAATAGTGAAATATAGCCCAAGATTCTGGGAGAACTAACATTTGAAAAGTATCCTTGAAGAGTACATCCTGCTGTATTCCTCAGAATGTTCTTTCACATCTTGTTTGGGCAGCATGGTTGCTGCTGAATGGTCCTATGTAGAGATGGGGGTACTCGTATTCATATACAAATATTCACACACAGGTGGAAATAATGAGGTTCTTTTTGTCTCCTCACCACATGGCCTGGGGGGTGGGGCCTAGGGGTGGGACTTTCTGCTTTAAAAGAGTGTGTCCCAGGACCCTGGACCCTTTTCCCTGGGAAGCTGGGCTGAGGGCGAAGGCCAAGTCTGTTTGCATGGATGTTTTGCTCAAATTCTATCTCTGGCCTTAATATGGTAAATAGGAAAGCCAATTAGATTTGCATAAGCCTGGGAGGCAGGAAAGTTTTAAGGGTCAGATCATATTTTCGCACTATTAAAGAGCAGGCCGGGTAGGTGGGGCTCATCAGCCATGGAAGGCAGCCCATCTAGGAGAAGGAAAACTCCGATTTCAAACCTCCACTGCCTTGTGGCTATATCCATTCATGGAAAAGGCTTCAGGAGTTAACGTAGAGGCAAAATCCAGAGCTGGAGTCCCGAAGGCAGCTCACGCCGTTCTGCCAACTCCTGCAACATTGCTGGAACCAGTCGTATTGGCTCTTGCCTTTCCATTGGACCATTTCAGCAATGTGGAGAGGGGGGATCTGCTGCTTGGGTAACATCCTATCCTCCATATTACTTTACCTAGGCTTCATGCTCTGGAGAGGACACTCCTCGATTCAGAGCATGTTACCATAGTCTCTCTAGACTAAAGGATGCCTATGCTATGCCAACCCCATGGGGCCAGACTGTCCACTCACAATTTCATCGCTGCCACTGGATCTGCAGAGGCTTCCTATTGCACCATTCTCCACAATGGATTAGCTACTCTGCGACCTGGCAGAGAGGCCTGTCATCCCACCTTCTGCCAGAAGTGGGTAAACGATTGAAGACAATGGCGCAATAGGAAGCCTCCATGGAGCTGGTGGCAGTGGCAAAATCATGAGTGGACAGTCCGGCCCCATGGGGCTGGACCCTCATTATTACCACCTGTGCAGGGATATTCATATTCGTATAAGAATACTCCCATCTCTAGGTGGAAAGCCACATGTACAGAGCTGAATAGACTGGTCATATGATATAACAGTTGGCTGATATTCAATCATGTCCAGACAGCTTCCTCACTTTAAATTTATCAAAACTTCATACTACAGCTTACATTAAAGACCAGAACCTCATAGGACAATTTAATTATCTAGCCCAGTAGTATCTAATGTGACTGGAAGCAACTCTATAACATTGGTTTTTCCTATCACCTTCTATCTGATACTTTTAAAAAACAAAAACTTGATGATGCTAAGGATGGACCTAGAGCACAGAAATATATTGAGTCAGTCCATGGACTCACTGAATCCAGTTTTCCCAAAACAGACTGATAGCCTTCCTTCAGTGTTTGAGGAAGGTTTTTTCCCAGCCTTCCTTGGAGAAGGCAGGGACTGAACCCGTAATCTTCAGCATATAAAATACAGTATAGGCATTATTTTTGGAAACACAAGCCTCCTTGATTGACTTTCTAGTTGACATGAGGTATGTATCCTTCTCACTTGTTCATAGAATCTTCTGAACTCCACATTCGCACTGTATCCCCTTCAACTACACAATATGTTTCGTTTTGTTGTTTCTGTGCCAGAAACTTTCATGAAAAACTGCTTTTTATCCTCATGATATTCAAGTTGCCCTTAGGAAGAATAGGGATTGATTATGTTTTAATATTGTAACTGATTCATCTATATTTTAATACTTGTGGCTCTTGTTTTTAATTGTACTGTTTTGTAACAACATTTTAAGCCTCCTGGGATCCCAGCCCTGAGAGAAATGTGGTGTATAAATAAAATAAAATAAAAATTAACCATTTTTATGTATGACTTTAAGGGATATATTTTTGTTCCTCACCATCAGAACCATAGATTAGCATGTGCTCAGTCCTAACACAGCCAATATAGTAGTCTTCTTTCTTCTTGTCTGAAGCAGCCCAGTGGTTCTTCTAAAGTGGAAGGATCAGCTGACAGGGTGTTTTCATTCCCTGTGGGAACGGCCAAATGTGTTCACCGTCCTCACATTCTTTGGGTTAGGTTCCCATTGTTCCCTCCAGCTCTCATGTGATGATAGTTGCATCATACCTTATGGCAAGAAAGGAATATGCATTCCTTCTGAAAACTATGAACTACACTTCTAAAACTAAACATTGGAAGTACACCACAGGACTCCCACATAAAAGCTTAAAGAATCAAACCTTATTCTTCTTTTAAAAGAAAAGTAGTAATTAAAAACAGAATCTTCAATACATTTTTGCAGTTGTGTACAAGGCTGGAAATAGTCTGGATTGTTTTTACCAATATTTGTAAGGCCACGTTCCTACCAAGTGCCATTGTTCAGTCTTTCAATTGCCTGACATTTGTGTGTGGCGGGGGGAAATCCCTTCAAATTCGTTGAGTACTCCACTTTTCATCTTTTCCACTAGCATTGTGTTATTGTGCTCCAATGATATGTTATCGGCTACAAGGATATATTCTTTTATCAGTTCAGAGGCTGCAAAACCGTTCTTCTGTCTACCCAATATGTGGTTGAAATGTGGGGGAAGCTACTGTTGCATGCCATTGAACATTGACTGAGAATCCTCACAAGACATCTGATTTGATCTTCTCAAGCTAGACTTCACTGAGACAATTTTCATCAATCCCTGGCTTCAGTTTCTGGAAAGAATACTGCAGAGAAATCAGCATGGAAATTTTGCAGTTGTCTACCACCTGCATTTTTGCAATGGAGAATAGGGCGGAGACTAACAAATACATTTGAAGAAAAAAAACACCCTTGTATATAAACATCCTGATTTTCAAGTTTAACAGCAACATGACATAATACCACCAATTTTGAGATGGGAAGAGCAAGGACACAATGCTAGGCATTTCAGTCAGTCCCACCACCCTCACAGGCAGTCATGGAGATGAGAAAAGAGAGGCCTTTTCCTATGAGTAGTCCCATAGAACATTTTTCCACCAGCAGGCAAAAACCTTTCTTTTCAGACAGGCTCCTCATAAGTAACTGGGTGGTCAGGAATGGATTTTAATGGTGGAGTTGTGTGGTTGGTTTTTTCCCTTTTAAAATGTGCTTTAATGTTGTTTTAAAGGGCTTTTGTTCAGCAGTTTTAAATATGCTTAATCTTCAAATATATCTTACATTTAAATGTATTGGTTGAAGTGCTGTTGTGTAGCACAGTCACAAAGATGTATTTCTTTATTATTTATTTAAAATATTTTTACCCTGCCTTTCTCCTTAGGAGGGACACGAGGCAGCTTGCATCATTAAAAGACAATATACAAAACCAAAAACAGTAAGTACATAAATACTGAAAAAGGATCAAAAAAATACCACACCAAAAGAAAGTAAACAAAAGCAACATCAAAAGATATTCAAAGCACTAAGGCACAACCATTTAAAAACTTCAGGCAGCCAGTCATTAAGAGAAAGCTTTCTGAGGAGAAAGATTTTTGCCTGCTTGCAGAAGGACAGCAAAGATGGGACCAGTCTGGCCTCCTGTGGGAGAGAGTTCCAAAGTCTGGGTTCACCAACAGAGAAGGTTTCCTCCTGCGTCCCCATCAGATGCACCTGTGAAGGTGGTGGGACTGAGAGAAAGGCCTCTCCTGATGCCCGGGCAGGTTCATAAAGGGCGGTGAGGTCCTTGAGATAGCTTGGACCCAAGCCAGAATATGATCATCAACAGCATAATGCTGCTGTTTAAAGTTATGTGCACCTCAAAAATTGTATTTAATCAGCAGTGATTTGCCTTTAATCAGCTGTGATTTCCTGCTGGTAATGACACTGTCCCTGTTTTACATGTGTAGCTCTGCTACAGGACTTTAGCCCATGTGTTTAAATTGTTTATTTTGTCATCTATCATTTTTTAGCTGTTTCAGCATTCGTATTTTTAAATGTATTCTAAGCCACCATGAGTCTGTTCTTGACAGAGAGGTGGGATATAAAACAAGCAACTAAATAAATGAATAAAATCTTACCAGTTGAGCACCAGGATAGGATGGAGGGAGAGCAGCGAAATCATTGTATCTAAAGCCCTGCTAGGCATGATGGAGGAATTATATATATTTCTCTCTCTTTTTTGATAATTTGGATTGGCCTTTTTATTTATTTACTTATCTGTTGCATTTAAATTGTTTTTTTTTTTCTTCCAGGAAGCACAAGAAGGTGGGCATCTCTAGGCCCATGTGATTTGTCCATCTACACAGCCGCACTCTGAATTCTTTTTTTGGGGGGGTCATGCTAAACTGCAATCAAGAGATGAAACAATAAAAACAAATCTAGAGCACAATTCTAACAAGTCAAGATGGCTGGATGCCAAATAAGCCATCCTTAGGTAGCTGAAGCTCTGCAGAAACAAAACCCATCTGGACCACTAATGTTGGAAATTATTTATAATAAGACTATCATCACACTGACTAACCTTGTGCTGGAGGAGGTAACTTGGATCTTCCATTGACCCAGGGCTGCTTCACTCCTTTTCTGGGTCATCTGCTTGCAGATAGTGGAGATTGGTCAGTAGAAGAGTGTTCTTATCAGCAGAGTGACTTTTTTTAACTGCCAAAAAAGGATTGAGGCTGGCAGAAGATGCCGCTGGTTTATCCGCACAGTGGTTCTTTTTTTAGAGGAGGGATAGAATGAAATGAGATATGACAAGTATATTATCAACACTAGTCATAAACTTTGAAAGGGTTTGTTAGCATAAACATCCTCACAATAGAGAGCACAGTTATGCAAGTCAATTAACCTCTGAGATGTTCAAGCACCAGATTCTGCTTTCAAGAGAATGTCTGTTTTGGCTGAAGACAGCAGTGACATCCTTAGTCTCATAGTCTTGTTGGGGAAAGTGTTTATGCTGTGCACAGTGAGGTAATACTGCAATCAAACAGGCATGGATGACCTGATTAATGTATCAGATAAAAAGCCCATCTTCATAAAGTCCAAGAGATAGACGGAGAGAGAGTTGAACCTCTTGATGTATTTTTGTTCAGCTGTTTCCCTTTGGAATCTGCTTTTGAAATTCTTTTGTTCCAGGATGCTCACCCTGAGGCCAGAGAGAGTGTCCAGAGAGACTCAAGTGTCCTCCCATTGTTTTCTGAACGTTACTGATGTGAATTTTGTGGCCATTTATACTTTGATTTAAAGAAGTTTCCAAAGGGACAAGAGATGGAGCTGGTTTCTGTGAACAGGCATTTTCCCAAACAGGTTCACTGTCTCCTCTGAAAAGGACTTGCCTGCCTGAGTTTCTGGTCTAGATCAAAAAGCTATATAATAATAGGCTCCCTCCCCAAATTCCTCCTTTCTTATGACATTCACAAAAGTCCTCAGCACAGTCTCCCCAACGCGCAGAGAAAATTTTGCTTGCTCCCTCACTTCATTACTTTGTTTAGGATGCTATCATCTCAATTTAAAGCAAATCAACTATATCCAAGTGTGCGTGGAAAATGTGGGTCACACGTGTGTAATGTGCATTGTTTTGCAAACTGAGAGGATCATGTAAATGCTTGAAGCAAATGTCCTCTCAGTGGTGGACATTTTGGAAGCTGATAAATTTCTGATATTTTAAGGGAAATTACTTAAGTTTGAAGGGAAGTTACTTAACCATACTTTTGGCATCAGTGGTACACATCATTAGGACATATCAACTCCCTCCAGGACAGGGTCAAAGTGAGAAATATAAGGACATTTAAAGGATTGCTAATAATGCCTCAAAATGCTAAATATTATAGTCACATTGTCCTTCGTTATGTATTGAAATTTTTTTTACTCCATGCAGCATTATGCAAGGGGAAGCAATCTACATCTGGGCAATTTTTCCCCACTCTTTATGCTATTAAAGTGAACATTCAATGCTACTGTTACAGAATTTAGGTCACACTATTCCTCTAAATTGCAGAAGGTTCACTGTGAAATATAGTTAACCTTTTGGTACATGCATAATCTTAAGAGGTCTTCATCCATTTTGTATTCTACAACTGCATTTTAATTTCATTAGTTTTTACGGTTGTTTTTGAATGCTTATTTCAAATTACCAAATGTTAAGATGAACATCTTTAAAAGCAGAGATATCACCTTGTCAACAAAGGTCCGCATAGTCAAAGCTATGGTTTTTCCAGTAGTGATGTATGGAAGTGAGAGCTGGACCATAAAGAAGGCTGACAATTGATGCTTTTGAATTGTGGTGCTAGAGGAGACTCTTGAGATCCCCTGGACTGCAAGGAGATCAAACGTATCCATTCTGAAGGAAATCAACTGAGTGCTCACTGAAAGGACAGATCCTGAAGCTGAGGCTCCAATACTTTGGCTATCTCATGAGAAGAGAAAACTCCCTGGAAAAGACCCTGATGTTGGGAAAGTGGGAAGGCAAGAGGAGAAGGGGACGACAGAGGACGCGATGGCTGGACAGTGTCATTGAAGCTACCAACATGAAGTTGACCAAACTCCGGGAGGCAGTGGAAGACAGGAGGGCCTGGTGTGCTCTGGTCCATGGGGTCACAAAGAGTTGGACACGACTTAATGACTAAACAAGATGAACACTCAGCGCATTGCACCTATTAAATTGTCTTGCTTTGAAAAAGATAAAATAAACTTTTTTCCCTTCCTCTAAATGCAAATCTTTCTTTGTAACACTGTGCCTAATCTACTACAACTAATTAATCTGTTTGAGCTGATGAAATGTTACCTCTGCAATTTTTTATTTATATTTTATTTTTCTCTCTCCTTGTATACAATTATTGTAACAGTGGTGAATAAATCAATATTCCCAATCCAACTGTAAAAAACAATCAAGAAAAAGCAGTGCTTCTTGTAAGGGGGTGGGTGGGTAAAGCACCAAATAATATTTATTAACTCCGTCTCAATCCACAGCTGAGCTGGATACCATTCAAGCATGTTCTGCAAGTGTAATAAGCAAACTCAGATACATGATGATGAAAGTGGCACATGCCAATAATTTCACCATCTTACACTGCAGAGTAATTGAAGGATTTAATGAGAAACAAACCAATAAAAATAAATAGACCATGTTAGGAGAGGAGAAACTGATCTGAAAGGGAAGTTGCTCCATTGTGAGTTTTAGGGCCTTTTCCTCCCTTTTTTTTTTTCTTTGTTTGTTTCCTCTTTTTTCTTTCTCATGGTATAACTGGGGGTGAGGGTGGGAAATGATATCAAAGAGAGACTGCTTGAATCCCTGTTTCACATTTTGCAGTCTAATTTCTAGGGGAATACAATACCACTCCCTTCAGATCTCTTCATTTCCCAATGATCTGTATGACAGGCAGCATGCCCAAACTTAGAGATTGCTTCCATGGTACCAGTGTTTATAAATTATCATGGAAATTCTAGCCCCCTAAATAAAGGTACCAAGCCCTTTGGGTAGTTTTAAAAAAATACATACAGTTCATTCTTCTTAGAAAAAGATTCCAGAAATGCAAATAAAACTCTGCGCCTGAGTTTGATCCTTAAATTTTGGCAGCAAATGACTCTCCCCATGTAGCCATTTTGGACACATCAGCGATTATCTCAGGAACTCAGAGCCACTAAGGCATTTTTGTGATAGGTAGGCCAGATCCAGTTGTGCAACTAAAATGTCCTCATCCTCATAAGAGGTCTTCTTCTTTCATGTTGTATTAACAAGGGAAACACTCATTTGAGAGGTTATGTGTCCCCCTCATTCAGCCTGCCTATACACCCTGCTTAATATACATGTTACCATCTGCAGCATCAACATAGGAAGCTTCCATATATTGCTTCTCTAGCTCAGTATTGTCAAATCTGGCTGGTGGTATCTCTCTTTGGTTTGTGGAAGGATTCCTTCCTAACCAGGTATCATCAGGTGGTGTTTCATCCAATTAGTGTACTAAAGAGGTCCTGTTCTGCTTGGCTTTGTTAGTAGCCTCATGGCACAGTGGTTAAAACTGCAGTCACAACTCTGCACACAATCCTGTTTCAGTCCCAGGTAGCTAGTTCAAGGTTCATTCATCCTTCCATCTTTCCAAGGAAAACTGAGTACCCAGCTTGGGTAGGAGTGGATGTGTAGCCTACATCAGTGGTTCTTAACATTTGTTACTCGGATGCTTTTTAACTGCAACTCCCAGAAACCCCAGTCAGGACAGCTGGTGGTGAAGGCTTCTGGGAGTTGCAGTCCAAAACCCCTGAGTAACCCAAGGTTAAGAACCAGTGGCCTACATAATTAAATTGTAAACTGCCCAAAGAGGGTTTTAAGCATTATGGGGTGGTATATAAGCAGCACAAGGTGGTCAGCACAGGGAATAACCAAGCCACCACACTATGTAAAAAGCCAAAATGGCACAACACTTTAGTAAGAGAGCCTGTCAGTTATTTCACAGGAATTATGATTTATACTGCTGCCAGTTGGAAACTGACAGTCCTCAACATAACTGCTGCCTTAGAATTTGGGGACTGAAGCCAAACGTTAGAAATCAGTGTACATAGATTTTCAGGAAAAAAATTGTTTCTTCTTTCTTTAAGGGAATCATTGCCCCTCCCCTTCCTTTGCTGCCCTGTATGTACAATTGGAGACACTCATTTGTAATAGCTCCAAATGACGCTTACCAGAGGAAAGGAGAGAGTTAGGGTCAAAAACCATGTGTAGGAAGGTCCCTCCCTGGGCAGCAAAGAGCCAGTCTCAGTGCACAGGTCACCAACCCTTTGATAAGGTTTTTGAAGTATTCTCTTGAAGAGTATTGACTGAATGAGATATTTTATTTCAGATCAAGTTAAAATGTAAAGCTTTTATTAGCTGAAATGCAAAAATCAATAATTTTCTGCAGCTGGATTCACTAATACTTGGGGTATGCAATACCTCAGAGATCATCATCATGACTAAAATGTTGATAGATCAATAGCTCGGCCTTCAATAGCACTGCTTAGCCATGTGTCTTCACTATCATGTTTGTTTGTCTGTCTGTTTGTTTATTTGTTTGTATTGTTCATATACTGCCTTTCACCCCATAGGGAATGGAAGGCGGCTCACAGCAACTAAAACTATAAAACAATCAACATCTTTATAAAGTACCATATAAATATCACATTAACAAGCAATTAAACATATATCAAGAGTTAAACCAAGATTTGAAACAATTGTAAAACATTAAAAAAAATGATCTATAAATTGATAAACAAAGCATGCCCTAGACACTTAAAAGCCTGTCTGAAAAGGAAGGTAAAGGTTCCCCTTGACAATTTTTGTCTAGTCGTGTTCTACTCTGGGGGGCAGTGCTCATCCCCGTTTCCAAGCCATAGAGCCAGCATTTTGTCCAAAGACAATCTTCCACAGTCACATGGCTAGTGCAACTTAGACACGGAATGCTGTTACCTTCCTACCGAGGTGGTCCCTATTTATCTACTTGCATTTGCATGCTTTCGAACTGCTAGGTTGGCAAGGAGCTGGGACAAAGCGACAGGAGCTCACTCCGTTGTGTGGATTCGATCTTACGACTGCTGGTCTTCTGACCCTGCAGCACAGGCTTCTGTGGTTTAGCCCGCAGTGCCACCACATCCCTTTCTTTAATGGCCTGTCTGAAAAGGAAGGTGTTTGCCTAATGAAGGAAAGACAAGAGAGAGGGGGCCAACATGGCTCCCCTGTCTAATGGTTACCTGAATGCATTCTCTGGCTCAAAATATATCTTGGGCTTGCAGTTTGGTAAAAGCTGTAATAGATATAATAGGTATAGTCACACATTCATTAAATTGTGTTTTTCCATAAAAGGGGAGTTATGGGGGTTTATATTTATTAAACCTAAATACAGATTGAAACCCCCCATGACTGAGCAGCCTAGACTGGACAGTGATTTTGCACTAGTTAGTGCACAGCTTTGAGCTGAGTTGAAAGACAGGATTGCTTTACAGGATTGTCTTTGTCACAATGTGACCCTTCCCTATCACCCAACTCATTTTGACTTTGGTTTCCTTTGAATTGAAAGCCTTTTTCTCACGTGGAAGTTTGTTGGCATGATTTTTTTAAAAAAAATATATCCATCGTATATCTGCATTCCTTAAAAACATGCAGTTTAATACACATTTAATACACATTGTACACATTTTTAAATGCAGATATTTCCTGTATAAACATCTCAAATACATGCCTTTGTTGGTATGCTATCCTACCTCAAGCAACACACACACACACCTTAATTGCAAGTCTCAAGAAATGTACAGGTTTTGCCAGTGAGATGTGTTGCATTCAACATTTACTCTTGAGAGCTAAGCAACCAGGCTATTCTCATATTTAAATTTGATACGAACAATTTTCCCATCCGTCTTTACTGTGAAGTGAATGACCACTTTGTTTCCTCAATAAAGAATGCTGCAGCTTTGAGTTTGCAAGACCTGAGCAGCACAATTAATGACAGAGCCTTCTGAGGTCAGTAATGCATAGGATTGCCATAAGTTTAAAGTGGCTTGATGGGTTGTACAGCCATTTGGCATCCTAAAGGACAATGTGTGACCAGAATTGGTCCAGGAGAAGCCTCTGTGTATTCATCAGAATACCACCGTTTTTGGCAGAATTATATGAACTGTACAAGCTGTACATACCATTTGGGAATAGACATTTACTTTCTCATTTAACAGCAAATAATGAATACATGTGCATGGGTGGTTATTTGTTGAATGTAACTCCTGAGTTGCAAACACACATGTGTCTTTCTGTCTGTGTCTATTTATCTGTGTCTGACTGTTTATATTTTTTAAAATATCAGAGGTATCTTCCACTTCCAGTTACGAGGATAACATGTTTGGGATCAAGGCATTTACAAATGTTATTTCCTTGCACACAGCGATGGAAATAATTATACTAAATATTATGAATATTCCTTTTTAAATCATAGCATGCGCGCACACACACACACACAGAGAGAAAGAGAGAGAGAGAGAGATTGCTGGGTGCACAGCACAGTGCCATTATAATTAGTCTTTTTTAATGAAATGGACCCTAGATATATTCCACTGTGGAGTGCCAATAATAGAATTTAAGTGAAAGTAATTTCAAAGTGCAACAGTAGTTTACATATTAGTTATTGTATAAAGGGGAAGAAATGCTCCACCATTCTAGGTTAAATGCAATTAACATCCAGGCCTTTTGCAAGACTCCTGGGAGGAAATGATTGGTTTGGCAGGTTATTTCTCAGATTTTGATATTAAAAAAGAAAGTGAAAGAAACATTATTTCAAATATGCAGTGTTGCTGGGGGGAAACATTCATCCATGCTGCTGTTGCAAGTCATTCATGAAAATTTGCTTTAAAATCAAGAATATATTTACTCATTAATTATTACGAAGATGCTCAATTATGAGTAGAAATGCTGCTTGCAAAATATGGTAAATATTTACCCTTACAGTAGGGTAAATCTGAGTGTCAAGCTTCTTTATTCAGCATTCAGTACTGTTCCCTTGGCCCCAGAATATGTAAAGACGACTTTGCATCCTTTTATAATAATAATAATAGTAATAATTTAAAAACCATAGCTATCTAACAATGTAATAATTAGTCTGTCACTTAGAGACAGATTTATTTTCAGAGCTTGTTGGTGCACCCTTCATTCTGTAAAAACACGGAGTCTACCAGAAAGCCAGAAGGTATTCGTTATGACACAATTGTTAGCAAAGTGTCAAAAGGTAGCAAAAAGATTTCCACATAGAAATAGAATGAAATATTTGTTTTGTTTTATTTTACTGTCACTGATGTCTAAATTACAGCAGGGAGGTTGAGCTTATTTTTTAAAAACATTTGTTGGGTTAACATATTATCTCAAAATTCCAAAAGATGAAGCCCAGTTATAAAAAGAGGAGCAGGAGGGGAAGTAATTATTATTAAGGACAATTGATTTCCTACATTTAGAGCATATATTTCCTCCAGTGAGCTCAAAGTGGTATAGCTCTCCTCTTGCTCCACCTTCTCCTCACAACCACCCTGTGATTGAGGTAGGCCAGCTTGAGAAAGAGTAATTTCCACAAAATCAACTAGTGACTTCCTTATTTTGGTGGCAAATTATGTTAATCACTACACTAGTTCTCTATTCCAAGAGAGGTGAACTTTTGACAATCCAGATGTTTTGGACCACAACTCCCAGAATCCTTACCCTGTGTAAAGAACTGTCAGAGTTGTACTCAAAAACATCTGAAGTGCCAAAGGTTTGCTAGCCTAGCACAGATCTATTGGTAGTCTTCCAAAGCGTTCAGAGGACTGCTGCATGTGTATTACTCCAATAATCCTTTTCTCATTAGAAAACTAGGAGTAAAACTAAACAAGATGCTTAGCATGTTTTTCGAAGAGATAGTTAATCAAACAGTGAAATATGCTGGTTTCTTATAGCATATTATTTTCTCCAGCTGCCTACCTTACATGTAGCGTACTTTGCTTCAAACTTGTGATCTGATTGGTCTTGGAAGATAAACACACATTTAATTTGCAAGCCCCATTGCTAAGCTATGCACATCTGAGAAAAATGTACGGAAGGGTCTTTCCTGTGGATTAATCAAATGAAATACACATCCCTTTCACCATCTAATTTGGCCCTAGTTAATGGGAGCTATTATTGTCAAGACTTTTATTAGAAGTATTAATCTTTCCCATGAGGCAACTGAATGTTTACTCTGAAGATATCAAACTTTTAAAAAAAGAGAGCAGATTGTGTGGCGAGCTCAAAATATTTTAAAATATTGGGCAGAATCCTATTGGTGTTTGGATAAGGTTTGTATAACTTGTCACAACTAATTTGACTAAGTAACAAAGCACTGGGGTGTATCTTGAGTATGTATTGGGTCACACACCTGATTGTACAACCAAGAATTACCAATCATTTCTTGCAAATTAGGCACAATTAGTTGCTATGGGTTATGCAAACTTTGTGTGATCATCAGTAAGAGTCTAGCCATTATGTATTAAAACTTGTCTTTAAAATACCAGCTTTTAAAAGGTTAGCTATTAAATGCCTCACATCCAAGTAACTGAAGTAAGGGCAAGTCACTTTGCTTCCACCTCTGACACCTGGGCTGATTTCCAGAGATGAAAAAGTTAGAGGAAAGGGGTCACATCAGTTTTGTTTTAGAAAGGCTTGCCCATTTGTGTTTGCAAATGTTCAACTTCATTAATAACTTAATTGACTACAATAAATTAATGCTACTCTCCACTTCTTTCCCAACTGGAGGAGGAGGAGGAGGCAGCGGCAATGAGTCTGACATATTAATCTTTTATTGGTCATGTGTAGAGACAGAAATCAATATCAGAAATCAACAGAGCTAAACGTACATTCACAGTTGCTATGCTAAGTCTAGCTGCAGTTCCCCATGTAATTAATCTGATTAACAAATATTTACATGGTTTGTAGCAGCGTACACATGGTCTTTTTGAGATTCTCCACCTTATCTATGGGCAGAGGGCAATTTTACTCAGTTTATCCAGGGAAAGGAGAAATTCTCCAAAAGTTCCTCTTGACTCCTGGCTTGGCTAGGATGGGGTTTTCTAAAGGTTAAGTATCATCAGAGTCCACTTTCACAAAGGAAAGGAAAAGTCTCCCAACACCCACCCAGCCCCGAATATGGTAACTATCAGTGTAGCTCCCCTCCTCTTTGGGTAAAGTTGCCCACTGTTGCCCCTCTGGCATCCCACCCGTCTGTGCTTCCAGAGATAGTCCCACCAGAAGATGCTCCTCTGCACCTCTCAGGGCATCTCTAGGGAAGGATTCAAGTTTGCTGCCGGGAGTTAAGAGAAAAGGACAGCTAGGCCACTTCCATGCCTCGCAATGCAAGTAACTGCTTTCCAAACTGACTGGGATTCCAGGGCCTCCTGGTATCCAATACTTTTCTCTGGCACTGTAGGCTGAGGCTAGTGAACTCCAACATTCACTTCTTGAAGGGGGGGAAGTACTATGTTGGATGTGCCTAGAAGAGGGAAGCCAATTCTTGATTCCCAGTTTGGCACTCCCTCATGTGAGCCATTCCTTCTCCCCAGCTCTCTGCTGCTGCTCCCCAGCTCCCAGCTCCTTCTTTCAGCTGCCCCTAGCCTTTGCCCATGACCTCTATTTCCCTGTTGTCCACAAATGTTGCCAGTCTCCCTCTATCCATCCTCCTCCATTGAGACAGAGGTGGGGAGAGGGCAGCCATTTTGAAATGGTGGAGGGATGTTCCTGATCTTCCCTTGGATTTTAATTGAACTGTGAAAAATTAGGGAGACTGCTGAATGCATTTCTACACTACAGCACTAACATGGTTTCATTTCTACAAGTAAAAACAAGACACACTTCTCAGCCACCTCATATGTAAGGTAAGCACAAGAATCATGAACCTCACCCATGAGAATTTCTCTGAAATTTCTCCTCCTTTGAAATTCTTTTTGAAGACAATTTCTTTTCTACAGATTGAATGAGAATGGTCAAAATTCCCATGGGAGGAATTTTCTGCACAGCACTAACATGGTTTCCTTCCTAAGCGACTGTGCTGACTGATTATCAGCAGAATTGAATGCTGTTCCGGGGACAGCTTCAAACCATGCATGCATTTGTCTTCCTAATGAGAGAGTGGATTTCACTGTGAGGTTTTCCCCTTAGTAGGGCTTTACTTCGTGACAGCCCAACTAAAATCCTGAGAACAGCTTAACCAATAAGCATGTACTCGGGATGGAAAGGGTCGGAGAAATTGTCATTAATTTCTAGACAGGGAGGTTATAACTTGATTCTTTCAACTTTTACATGCTTTTGAGCTCTGTGGACTTCTCATATATCCTCCACCTTCATGAGGCCTTCATGAGGATTCCTATAATCAACCCAAATATTTTAAGGACAGAATTATGACTTTGGAGAACTGAAATGAGGCTCTTGTGCATTCTTCCTCAGTATATTTGGGAAATGGAGATATCAGGCATGTAGTACATAACAAAAGACTCTGGCCCATGTGTGCAAATGTGATAGGGAGAAAATTATGTTATGAGAATACACATAGTTATCAATCATGTAGGATGCCAAATCCTTGATGGTGAGCTAAGTAATGCACCTGTTATTGACTCTCAATGACAAACCAGTTTTGCATATTGCATATATATATATATGTATATATTCTCTTCACAGTGTGAATTTACTCATTTTTCAAATCATAGCACACTTTTTGTGGGCCATAAAAAAAAGAGGAAAGTGGGTCTGCAAGCCACATTCTCAGTCTGCAGGAATATTGTTGTCCAACTTGTTTATGATGCCCGCAAATTTAAGCTAATTGTATCAAACTCTCTGGAATATTATTTTTCATTTAAAATTGCAATGTATGCATATATGCTGTTAGAATCCTCTGTGGCTAAGTCCGGGCTTTTGGTTATCATAGATGAACTGGGAAAAGGGCACTGTTGATGCCTAAGTCCAGGATGTAATCTGTGATATTTGTAGATAAAACCATCTGGTAAAGGAAAAGATCTCTGTTAAGACCTTGGAGTCTTACTCAGTATTGGGCTGGATGGCCAAATGGCTAGATGAATCAGCTTAACATATTCATATAAGTTCGGACCTGGAGTATGCATCCCAGTACATTATCCTTGAGATATACTGTTTGGACTGGAATCTGAAGCTGATAGAAGGTACTGCTTTGTTGGTCAGCCAGAGGATATTACGATAATAATGTACATGGAGCTGAGGTGGCTCCACCCAATAAATATAATCCAGTAAACCAAGAGCATTGGCAGTGCATATTTATTTTACTTAAAGCTCCACTATATCTTTCTAAAATTATTCATCCCCCCCCCCCAGCACCCAAACCTTGCTGATCAATTCAGTGACTCCAATATAACTGGCACACAAACATGACCCTTGAGCTGGGTAAAGGAAATTCTGCCCAATGTGACTCTATCTGTCCACCTTTTGTCAGCATGCCCTGCTTCCTCTAAGCAAATGCCGCCACGGTGACATTCTTCCTCGGTTTGTAATTCCCTTAAACCTGCTCCTATGAATTTAACCTTTCTCCTCTGCCATAGAACATATTCATGCCCTGCATGTTCTTAGCAGCTGGGGGCAATCAAAGATTTATACCACCGCATTTTTAATGCCTGGGTTTGTGCCTTATCTAAAAGGTGAATTAGGACTCCAGGAAAAGATCCAGTGAGCCTATAAATCTTTAGTCCAAAACTATTTCTTTCTTATCTCCTAAGTTCCTTGATTCTCAGTTTATTGATATACATCTATTTAATAGAAAGGGTATTAAGAGTAAAAGCATTAAAACCATATTCCAAATATTTCTGAGTTTTCATTTTTCTAGATGCAATTCACACTTTTTAGAAAAAGTACATTTGTTTTATGGTTTGCTTTTCAAATTCTTTTATATCCCTTACATTGGTAAGTCTCACAACAAATCTACAATTTGATCATTCTTATTTTGCAAATGGGGCGGGGTACATATTGGTGGAATAGAAAGAGTAGAGATTTGAACTCAGTGCTTCTTGGTGCAACTCTGCTCTTTATCCTTTGGGATGATGAACACTCTTTATTATTCAAACGGTGCAGACTGCAGAAATGTATTTACGATGTTTTCTACTTTGCCAAAACTTTCTATTTAATGTAATTTGATTTTTCCAGTGCATTTTCACCTCCCCTTGTCCCATTCATCCTGAACATCAGCATAAAAGGGCTTTCTTTCAACATCTCAAGATCTTCACACAGTGATTGAACACTGTGATTAGATTCTACAGGATAGTAGATTCACAGAATAATCAAGGGGCATTTAAGTCTATTTAGTCCAACCCCTTGCTGTATGCAGGAATCCAAGTTGAAGACTATTTAACAGTTGACTGCCTCCAGTGAGGTAACTGGCTCTATTGTTGTACTATTCTAACAGTTAAGAAGATTTTTTCTGATATTCAGCCTAAATCTGGCTTGCTTGTAGCTTAAGTGCATCATTGCGTGTCCTGCACTCTGGGATGATTTAGAACAGATCCTGCCCCTCCTCTGTATGACTACCTTTTAAGTATTTGAAAAGTGCTGTCATATGTGTCTTCAGTCTTCTTTTCTCAAAATTAAACATGCTCAGTTCAATGTTTCCTCAAAGGGTTTGGTTTCCTGATCATCCTTGTTGTCCTCCTCTGAACCTATTCCAGTTTATCTGCATCCTTCTTATAGTATAGTGTCCAGTCTAGGGCTGTAGGGAGTGGGCTAAAATCAATAATCTTGTAATAAATTCCATTATTAATAGAAGTGGCACATGCAATTGGAGAGTGCAACTGATGACTAAAGTGAAGTGTTAGTGTAACATTAGGCACTCTTTTTGGTGTTCAAATGAAAACTGCCTTAATTTTGATCCAATGCCTTTCACGCAGACCTGGACTAAGAATAAGGAAGGAGAAGAATCCTCCAAATGTTATCTCTGTTCTATAATGCCGCAGATTTTTCTCTACCCAACAAAACATCAGGGAGCTCAACGCTGAATCTTTTTATTTCTGTGTCTTATGCTCTATGTTTCATGTCTGCCTTTCTTCGCACAGCAGCCATGTTTGACCTGTGTTGTTCAAATCTAACAAAGAAGACAAGACACTTCTGCTTTGCGTACTGTAGCTTATTTGGCTTAAAATAGAGTGGGTTTTTTTTATTAATTTCTGTTCGAGTCAGAATTACACAAATTTTAGACACAGAGATGAGCAGGAAGCCCCTCATTTCGAACAGCTCCTATTGACAGCATCTGTTGCTGTTTCAACAGGGAGATGTCAGCTGCTGCAGGAGGAAAATATAACAGTGATGCAGATACTTTACAGTACCAAACCTAGCTTCAGGCTACACATCCCCAGATAAAAGGCGGCAGCTATACTGAAGAAACAGGAGATTTGTCAATGCTGGCCTTTGAAGCATGCAGTGATCTGCTGTGCCAGGAAAGAGTTAAAAGGCATACTGTACTGATCATTTGCCCCCACACTCTGACACCTTCCTTTCGGCAGCTTGCCTATGGTCAGTTGGCGTCTTGTAATTTCATTAGGGTGTGAGATCCAAATGTAGAATTAGCCGTTCCCTGCACAGAATTATGTTAAACATGGCCCAGACTGAAAATCAATATTCAGCTTAAGTAACTGGCCCTCCAGTAATTTAATGAAGCTAAATTGCATTATACAAAGGTAAGGTGGTGGGGGACCGTTTTGTCTCAAACCTTCCATTATACAGGGGCTATACAGCTGTATTCCTAAAGAGGAATTAAGCACAGACACAGTTTGTGGCTTCTTGAAATCGGAGCCATGCTTTTCAATGTGCCACAACTTGCGGCTCCCTTGAATTTAAAGCTTGAGCATATAATTTGAAATTCTATAACTGTAGATTTTATGACAAAAGGAGGCAAAGTTGGCAGGAGGAGTTAAAAGAAAGGTTCAAAACAACAACAAATAAGTAAAACAACACCAAGACACAAATGCTTGTATGCTTACTTTAAAAATTTTCACTTTAAGGAGCTTAAAATCTATGATATTTCTATATGAAATTAATTAAACTCATCATCCAAACAAGAGCAGAAATACTACTTTGAAGCTCTTTAAAAAAATGCTGTGCATGTTTAAGTCAAAACTGCAACTTTTTCAAGAGCAAGATTTTGTTTTATTGGCAATTCATGCATGTATTATTGTCCTCTGTAGGTAACAAGTCGAAGTTTTGCCAAGTTTCCTTTACTTAAACCCTCCTATTACCTACGTATTTAGAAATATCTTAAACCTTCATGCATAATATTAATATTCCATATCACCCATTTCTCATCGTGACATCCAGGACTTTTCTAACTTTGGGAAGAGCTGACAGCCAAGAACAAAGACAATAGATAATCACATTATGCCAGGCTTATACAACACCCTCTTTTATTTATTATTCAGCTACAAAACTTTTAACTGGAAGAAGCACTTCTGAGTTGTGTGTGTGTGTCAAGGAGATAGGATGAGATTGACAATCATCTGACTGCTGGTTGGTATGAAGTGATACTGATTAGAGGTTATTTCCACCTAAATCATTTGTCGCAGTGCCTCGTGGAAAGGTAGCACAGATTGCAACCAAGTGTAGCTGTACTGGTAGCACCTTTGGGGAAATGCAGGCAGTCAATGCCATACTATGTACTGTTAGAAAAACAAAGGGGAGGGGAGCAAAATGATTTGCATGCTCAATCACTGTTTTCCTTGTTTGTCATACCCTCCTAATACTCTTTATCGGTTGCAATTTTCTTCTCCTATTTTAACACTCGTGTGGCTTGCTGGTGCAGAATATAAAATGTAATGAAAACCGCTTAACAGCAAATGGCTGTAAGCAGACCCACTTAACATATTAAAAACAATATTACAATTGCAAAAGGAAAAGAGGAGGAGGAAGAGGCAGTAACTGGATTTACCCCTGCTTGGGAAGAGGCCAGATGTCCTAGTGAGTGCTGAACTTTCAAAATGGCAAATTGCCTGGCTGGGGATGCTAGTCAAACACTCCCACAAAATACGGCTCTCCATATATTGAACCATGTTATTACGGGCTTAAAGTTGCCATGTATTTTTTCAGAGAGGCGCCTCACCTTTTACACCTATATCACAGATTCATATAATATGGTTTTCTTCATGGTAGAAGTGCTTCTTCCTTTGATGCCCGAATGAAAAACAGGATGCCTACATGCTCACAATTTAGATTATTACAGCCATCTCACCAGGGCTGGAAAAGATCTGTTGCTGCTGTGCTGAGCATACTGGGAGAGGCGCTTGATACCACTATATATGGCCCTTAGTCTATGCTTTTCTACCTCCTACATTGAGATGAACATTTACATCAAATTTGCATTGTTTACACAGTCTCATGATTCCCCAAAGATGGGGAAAAGCATGCCTACCCATGGTCAATCAGAACAGCCTGAAAAGAAACCCTTCCTAGCTGTCATTCCACACATTTCAGGTGATTAGTTTCATTTTTGGGTACAGGGAAATAATAGGCATTTGCAGTCTCCCAACATCTGGAAAGCCACACACTCCCTGATATGGATAGGGAATGTGTGTCTCCCCAGATGTTGGAAGCTGCATATCTCATCATTCCAATCCTCACTATTAACTAGGCTGGCTAGGGCTGATGATGGCTGAAGACCTGCAGCATCTAGAGGGCCATATGTTCCCAAGCCTATTCTGTGGTGGGACATTAGATAAAGAGAGATCTGTAGCAACATATAGTACTAGAAGAAAAGCACTATGGCAATGGGTATTTGGTCTCATAATATTCATTCACTGATTGATTCATTGATTGATTCATTCAAAGTACTGTACAGTGGTGCCTCGCACAACGGGTGCCTCACACAACGATGAA
The DNA here is from genome assembly GCF_051106095.1 of Pogona vitticeps. Classification (NCBI taxonomy): domain Eukaryota; kingdom Metazoa; phylum Chordata; class Lepidosauria; order Squamata; family Agamidae; genus Pogona; species Pogona vitticeps. Next base: position 75,525,803 of record NC_135785.1, read on the forward strand.
TTCACACAACGATGCCTTTTTCTGTTAAATTTGCCGCCTCACACAGCGATGTTTCCTATGGGGGATTTTCACACAACAATGTCTCTTTTTTGTTCCTGTAAAAGTGTCTTACAATGTTTGGAAGCCGTTTTAAATGGTTGCAATGGTTAGCCCACCTCCTGAAACCTATGCAAACTGATTTTGGTGTTGTTCTGACACTTCATTAATTTATGGTAATTTTTTGTTTTCCCCCCTCATTGAAATGCATGGAGTTCAATGAGGGGGGAAAACAAAAAATTACCATAAATTAACAAAGTGTCAGAACAACACCAAAATCAGTTTGCATAGGTTTCAGGAGGTGGGCTAACCACTGCAACCAGTTAAAACGGCTTCCAAACATTGTAAGACACTTTTACAGGAGCGAAAATGGACTTCGCAAAGCCATTGAAATGTATTGCGTCGGCTTCAATACATTCCAATGGAGGAAACATTGTTTCACACAGCGATGTTTCCTATGGGGATTTTCACTCAGTGATGGCAATCCATTCCAATTGGAACGGATTAACCGGTTTTCAATGCATTCCTATGGGAAATGGTGTTTCACAGAACGATGTTTCACACAACGTTGATTTTTTTGGAACCAATTAACATCGTTGTGTGAGGCACCACTGTATATACTGCCACATTAGTGCTAGCACTACACTATGCAGCTTATACAAAATTAAGCTGCCTTACAACCACCAAAAAATTCATTCAAACAATACGTTGATACAACAGACAATGATTATAGCCATAAATATAAATAATCATCTAAAAATTCTAGAATTCATTTAAAGAAAGTTGTTATTGGCAGCATTCTGGAGATTCAGTTATTAAAGACAGCTTTAAGTAGTTCGGTATTTACCAACTTTCTGAACATGAGGTGTGTACAAATTTTCAATATTAGTCAGAGCTCAGAAAGAAAAGTACAAGGAGAACTTGCACTCTTCTTAAGTTATAATTCATAAGCATATAACAGAAGATTTTTAAAATATAGAGGGATTTCTTGTTCACTCGCATCATATGCTGGTTACGCTCTCCACTAGGGTGGAGAAGGGATAGAGAAGGTAGAACGCATGCTTTTAATTGAAATAGCATCAACTGTGGGTCCTAGTGGCAATTTTTAGAGTATGTATTTTAATTGTATTTTAATCGTTTTATCTTTTGTTGTATTTTAATTGTATTTTAATTGTATTTTAATTGTTGTAAGCCGCCCAGAGACCTTTGGGTGGAGTGGGCGGCATATAAGTTAAATAAATAAATAAATAAATAAATAAATAAATAAATAAATAAATAAATAAATAAATAAATAAATAAATAAATAATGTAGATACTGTTGTTGTAACAGGTCCACTCTGGTTGGTAGGGATGAAATTTTCATAATAAATAAATAAATAAATAAATAAATAAATAAATAACATCATCATCATCATCATCATCATCATCATCATCATCATCATCATCATCATCATTATTATTATTATTATTATTATTATTATTATTATTATTATTATTATTATTATAGGACTTCCAGTTCCAGACGTTGCCTAGAATCCTCCAGGCAGATTTCTGAAACCGAGAGAGGAGAAGACAAGAGGGATATCTTTGTGGCTCACTTTTCACCTTGTGCCACTTGACAGTGGTTAGTATTTCGGACGGGAACTAGAAGATCCCAGCTCAAATCCCACAAAGCAACTACCATGTCCACTGCCTCTCAGCTTAATCTGCCTGAGAGGTCTATTTCAAGACTAAAACACAGTAGAACCACTCACACCATCATGTATTAATTCTTCACAGAAAAGACAGGGCATGCATGCAATACTTAAGGAAATCTATGCATGAATTCTGTAGCATTAAAGCATTATCATTCCTTGTGGTCTGAAGCTGAAGTACAGTCTTCAGCTTAGAAGGGTCAGGAAACCTAATGTGACTGTTGTGTGGCTATCGTACTATGAAAAACTAACTGTTCAGTAGATCTGGACTATTCATAGGTTTTCTGAATGAACCTTTCTGTGTTTGTAGCTATAACGCCTGCCTCTCCCTCCAGCCTCCCAGTCCTATTAGATGGCTGAACAAAATTCCCCTAGCTTATAACAATGCAGAGATACTGATTTGTTGCCTCCAATGAATTCATGTAACTTGCCTCAGAAATTGTGCTCCACAAGCTGCCACTGTACGGATCTCCTCCTCTCATCTTTATTCTCATAGAAAACAGTGAGGCAAGTAACAATTAATATATATTCACCCTGTGAATTTCAACTCTCAGTGGGGACTGAGCCCCATCCTAGAGGTAACTTACACTGCATAACTCTGATGACTTTACTGAAAGTCATGATTTTTGGTAATAAAATATTTCCTATCCTATCCTGTGGCCCCCATAGCTTCCCAACAATGAAACTGATTACATGGCAACCTTGGATCATTGGAAGAGAAGCTGGAAATGTTTATTTTTTTTTTTAAAGTGGCAGTCAACAGGCTCTCAGAATATGGCAAATTAGCCACAATTTTGATTCACTATACTAACATTTCCTCCAGTACTACCAGCATATCAAATGCCATTGAACTTGACCATTAACTAGTCGGCCATTCAGACAGAACTGTTACAAACCATTCAGTTTCAGAATGTACAACAGCCACATTTTTTTAAAAAATGAAATAAAAAAATGAAACTCTATGCTAGTGTTTATTTGAAATGCGGGAGGCTGGCTTGGCAACCAGAAGGGCTAGACATTTCATTTAAAAACAACATGAATTATTACAATCTAGAGAAAATAGGAAACTGCACAAAAAATCTGCAGGGAGTCCCTAAATCCTTTGCATTTGTCAATTCTCCACACCCACAGATTTCTACGGTTGGTGGTAATAATGCTGCTCTGCCAGCTGAGTCATTTCTCAGGCTATATGTTTGGGAAGTGTCATTTGTGGGCAATTAATATCCCTGATGTTGTTCCCATTGAAGTCAATTGCATAATTCCAACCAGCTTCATTGGGAAATGGTCTGTATCAGAATAGCTGGAAGCAGCAGGCAGAGCGTCTATGCTTTGACTCTCCTCTGAGCCTTAATGTGCTTGAGGAGTGTGTACTTCTATGTAGTCTGTTATTCAGCACAATCCAGCCATTCAGTTTCTCTGTAATTCCAGGTTGCACAAAGTTTTTCAGAAAAGAACAGGTTGAACATTTCATTTGTAAAATTAAATATGTGCTCAAACTTTACGAGGTATCATTTTTTTTTCTTTGCTTGCTCACCCACTGTGCCTGCTTTAACTGCAATTAAACTAGGCAGAATTTCAAAAGTTTTGTTTAAAAGTTAATTAGTTACAGTTGTTGTGTCAATAACCCACAAATGGTGAACTACTCCCACAGTTGCGATTTTTAAAGGTAACTTCACTTACGTGTTTCCAAGTTTTTTTTTAAATCAAAACTTGGCCATCAGTAGAGTGGCATAGAGCAACTTGGCCATCAGTACAAAGCACTCTTTCCTTGCGCTTTTCTTTCTGTAATCTCAAGAGTCATAACTGACCACAGTGCAACAGCACAAACCAGCCCTTGAACCATGTGATATTCTTTCTTCATCATTTGCTGAGGCTGCAAGTAGTCACAATGCTTTATTATACCACAAAAGGAGCAATGCTATTGCTCACTAAGGCTACAGCTTTCTGCGGTCAAATACTGCAAAACTTGCTGTGAGCATTAAGCAGATGAATTCACTTTTTTTTACTGCTTGCATGATGCAAGGGCCAGTTCACATCAGTACAGCCCTTTGCCCCCCAACATAGGGTATTTTGCCTCTGCCACCCAGGACTTTATCTTTCTTTCTCTTTTTTTTAGAAGCTGGAACAATTAGGATGGACTTGTCCCCATGCGAGCAGTTGTTTCATTCTCCAAAAAGATGGAGGTGTGTAACTGCAATAATGGTGATGTACTAAGTTGAGTATGATGTTTTGGACAGCAAGAACACACACTCCTGCAATCTGTCTTTCTAGCTACTTTGAAGTTTTTTTAAAAAAAACAAACAAACTATTTTAGCACTAGATTACCTCTTCACAGACAAAAAAGAAAGAAAAAGAAAAATCAATATGAAATAGAAACAACTCCAGAGTCCTACTGGAGACTGCTATGTTTCTACTGCATGTGTGTAAGTGTTTGTACATTATGGAGAATTTTGGAAAACTCCCCCTTTCCCTTAACACCCATGCAACACTTTAAACATTCCACTGGCTTTACACTGAACCATAAAAAGAGAGCCAGGGATCAGCAGAGGGTGAAATCAGTTGAAGGGGGGCTGTGGTGTTGATCAAACTGCATCATATAGAGGGGCCAGTGTGGACACTGGTGCTGAAACAATCTGCAGTCTCCATGTCATCACTTAATCTGAACAGAAGTGTAAAATAGGCTGCACATCAAGCCACAGCAAAGCCAAATCGTTTCAATTCAGTTTGCCAGTGTAGTTGCAGCCTATTCATTATGTAAATTGCCTTCTTTTCTGCTCCTCCAGATGTTGCTTGTCCATAATCATTCACTATTAGATATGCTTAGTTGTAATTAGTTATTTCCAAATGTATTAGTTATTTTCAGTGTTCCACTACATAACTTTGTTTTGCAAGTCATAAGGTTTCTCTTTGTTTCAGATATTTTATTATGCCATAATCTCATGTAGGGAGAAAAAAAACATGGTGGAGAGGCATCTATATACAGTGGTGCCTCGCTTAGCGATGTTAATTCATTCTGAAAAAATCGCTGCTAAGCGATTTCATCGCTAAGCGAAATGCGGTTTCCCATTGAAATGCATTGAAAAACGGATAATCTGTTCCAATAGGAACAAATTGCCGTCCTTAAGCGAAAATCGCCTTAGGAAACATCGCTAAGCGAAACATGGTTCCCCAATTTGAAATGCATTGAAACCTATTCCATGCATCTCAATGGGGGGAAAAATGACAACAAATTAAAAAAGAGTCAGAACAAAGTCAAATTTGGTTAACAAAGGGTTTATTAAGTGCACTTTATGATTTCAAACATTTTAAACAGTAAACTGCGCATCATGGCGCAGTGGTTAAATCACTGTACTGCAGCTAAAACTGTGCTCACGACGTGGGGTTCAAATCCCAGGTAGCCGGTTCAAGGTTGACTCAGCCTTCTATCCTTCTGAGGTCGGTAAAATGAGTACCCAGCTCGCTGGGGGGGGGGGCAATGTGTAGCCTGCATAATTAAATTGTAAACCGCCCAGAGAGTGCTTGAAGTGCTATGGGGCGGTATATAAGCAGCACGCTTTGCTTTTTTAAAAAAATAACAGGAAAACATTAAAAAACAGCAAACACGAGGCTGTTTAAACCATTGTTAAGCGAAACCGGGGACCCAAAATTTAATCGCTATGTGAAGCATGGTCCCAACCATCGCTAAGCGAAAATTGCCCATAGGGACCATTGCTAAACGAAGCACAAAAATGCTCTGAAAAAGTCACCGCTAAGCAATTTCGTCGCTAAACGGAGCGCCTGTTAAGCGAGTCACCACTGTATATTTTTGCTTCATACAATATCAGTGAAAATACTGGGAGGTAAGAGTTTAAGCACAGCTGGCTCAAGACTAGAGAAGGTCCTCCGTATAATGCCCTTCTGTGGCTCTTTTCCTAGACTCCTGGACTTCCTAGTGTTCTATATTTTATATATCTACAGTACTTGACAGCAGCAGCTATTGGATGGCTTTTGTGGAATTGCCAGTTTTAGTTTCCACATCATCCCAAATTCATCAATGAGACTGTGGGATTAAATTGTGCTTCAAGGCATATAAGCCTCAACTTCTCAAATAGTGGTAACTTGCCACAGTGACCAAAATCTTGTTGCTTAGCATTGTCATTTGCACTGTAATAGGACCACTGAATCAATGCAGATTGTGTGAGTCAACTCCTCCATAAGTTTCATGGATTCAGATAGGCCTATTTTAAACTCCAACTTACTAAGCAACATGATTTAGACCAGTGATTTAGACATTTTGATGTACACTGGCATCTACAAGTAACAGGATTCTTACTCATAATTCATTTTCCCCCAAGTTATTTTATTTTGCCTTAATGAAACACTTGTCATACGCAGGCATCCAGAGAATGGTAAGGATCCTCTAAGACTGTAAAACGGAAAATATCATTAAACAACCTACTCCAAGGAGTTATTCTTGTTGGTTAAATGATAGTTCCTGTGGGGATTTTCAATCAAAATTGTGGCTCAAGTAAAATAGAGTTTTCAAAACTAGCTTGACTGTTTAGTTTAGTTTAACCATTCTGATCCTGTTTACATTTAGCATTTTGCTGATGTCAAACTCTACAAATGAGAGCAGTTTTAAGTGTTCCTTTCAGCACTCCTTGCTTTTATTCTCTGATTTCACTTCATGACGATGTGTTGTCAATGTTGAATGCCGGAACTGTTGCTGAGCAAGAACAGCTGGGTGAAAAACAATTTCTCCAGTAATTCAGACCAGCAGTGACTTCATTTTGAAACTTTCTGAGCAGCATAGAAACTGTGGGACTGGAAAGAGAGGGGCCGCCACTGGATTGTGTGTTGATCCTGGTGCTAGAATCCTAATCACTGGCAGCTTTGTGACAAATTACATGTGAGTAGCAATATTATAGATCACAGTTTCACCAACTGAACTTTGAAGATACAATACAAAAAACCTCCCAATTTAAGCAACATGCTGGCATTCTATTCAACATTCTCACCCATGTACAGTGTCTGCACAGATCTGGGAATTCGGTATTATCGGGACTATTATCCAAAGAGAAGTAGTCTATTATACTGCTGGTTTGGGGGAAGACGTTACTCATTAATTCCATACTGGACCATTCCCTGATCAGTAACTATATGGTTTTAAATTATCTGGCCACTTCTTGGAGGATTAACCATGGGAGAAACAGAAATAGATTCTCTTTGCCCATACTGTGGCTAAAAAGATTTATATTCCAACATTGGAAAAATACATGCTGACCTGCCATTCAAGGGACTGAAGACCTTTCCATTCTATCAGTATATGAACAATAACTTCATAGGTATATATTTTCAGACATCTGAAAACCTGCTATAGAAGCTTATGTATAGGTCTTGTTACTATCATCCTCACTCTGTGTCTGGTGTGTGCCATTTCCAATTGTATTTGTGTGTGTGTTTGACGTATTTCTCAATTATTGCTGGAAGAAAGGCCCTAGTTAAAGATGAAGATATTACAGGTATCTCCTGCTGGGACACCATCAGTAAAGGTGGTACCTCTTAGTTCCCATTTCTCCCAGTAACTCTTGAGTCCCAGTTTATTACTTCACTAGCTGTTTCTGAGGCAAAAATATTTTTTGCATATGTCAGCTTATTGATATCCAGTTGCTAGCTCCAAGTAGAATTAGACTTATTAAATTAGTAGGATTTATACGTGCATTGACTTGCAGTACAGCAACTGATTCAATGGGTCTGTTTTAATTGGGACCATCAATTATATCTAAGACATTAAGAAACTAATTGGCAAATAATACACATTATTTACTTAATAGTAGAGGAGTTAAGATTTGTGTTTCAGGATTCCAACCCATGCTACCAACTCAAAACTCATTATTTACTTGGGGGGGGGGGCAAAATGTGGGAGCCCCATAGAGCACCTCTAAGGTTCAAAGTAAAACTACTGCACTGAGTGGCATAGCAAAGACCAAATGTACATAATGGTGACAATGGAAAGGTAGCTTGGTTAGCACTGGAATGATATGAAGAAGTAGCTATGGTTGGCAGAGGCAGGTAGGCACGCTGAAAGGTAGGGCAGAGCAGCTTGCCATGCAGCTACCTTATGTCTGTCTTACTGAGGGTAAAATCAGATAGTGAGAAAGGTATATGTCTGGTCACACCAGAAAGGGTCACTTTACTGAGAGTCATTCAGTTTCTTCATGTCCACAAAATGTTCTCTGATAGAGCACCACAACAAGTGAGTCTGAGCTACATGATCCAGTATTATTCAGGTTAGTTATTGGCCATGTTATTGGTGCTTCCACATAGCAGTTATTACAACACTTCATTATGTGGCAGGGCTAGTCTAAAGGCCATGGTCTTTCTTCAATGTTCACTCAGAAGGAAGTCACATTAAGGATGGTTTTCTCCACAACTTTAATAAGTTTCCCTTTTTTGTCCTCCTAGCTGCTGTTTGTGAATACCCTTCATTCATCATTTTCTTTGCCTGGATAAGGGGAGGGAGAACCTTAATTAATGGTTCCATCTCATTAATGCACTTTTTGAAAGTGTGAAATGGAAAAATATAGTTAGTGGATCAAGAAGGTAAGATTTTTGGAATAGGGCTAGAATATTAGAACAAGGTCCTGCGTAACTCGATTCTGTTATTTATTTTTCAGGGTTATTACTGAGAAAATATGGGGAGTGTATATACTGTATACTAAAAGAATAAATACTGAGTCACGGTGGCGGGGGGAGATATTAATGTCAAGATTATTTGAAATGCTCAGAACTTTATGTATTCGCGAAGGATTTCACGGCCATGATCTAATGGTTGTTGTGGGTTTTTCAGGCTCTTTGGCCATGTTCTGAAGGTTATTCTTCCTGATGTTTTGCCAGTCTCTTTGTGCTGGCCACAGAGACTGGCGAAACGTCAGGAAGAACAACCTTCAGAACATGGCCAAAGAGCCTGAAAAACCCACAACAACCATCAGGACTTTATATTGGGGTGTTCTTGGAGGTGGACAAGGCACAGGCAAAAGCTTTTAATTATTCTGAGGTAGTAAGGGGGAGTTTACCAGCAAAGGCAGAGAAAGCAGCACTGTCTTAGAGAAAGCTACTTTATTTCATGGAAAGCTGCTTAAACCCTTGTTGACAACCAGCCATGTATTCTTTCTGCAGTCCTCTCACACACCCTCACTCTAGCCAGTATGTCTGTTTGTTTACAACTGTCATATGGAGGGGAAATGAGGCATTTTCAGAATTGGAGCAGCGATTATCTACACTCACATTCTGCCTTCCTTACAGAATACATGTAAAATCCATTTTCCCCAGAAAATTGTTCATGTGTCAAACTTCACATTTCCCCCCCTAAACATCTGATTGGCATCTGTTTAAAGTTAGCTTTTTTGTATCCTTTTCCTAAACATGGTGGCCATGACCCTCAGCCTTTCCAATCTCTTTTTTTCCTCCTTGTCATTTTAATTTATTTTCTTATAGCAATTTTTATGCTGTCTTCAACAGAGTTCACATATTGGCTTACAAAATGTTTTTTTAAAAGAAGAAATAAAAGATAGCACAAGCAATGAAGCAACAATATTGTTTAAAAATGGCATTAGAAGTTTTCAAGAGATGAGATCGCTTGAAAAAACACGAGTGCCTTTGGACAGACACTGCTGAAATGATTGACAGTTATAGGTGCCAAGGGAGCCTCTATAAAAGCTTGTATCCTGATTGCCACTCTTTCCAGACTTCAGATAGGGGGAGCAGTTTTCTCTAGAACAACTCAGAACACTAGCTTTGGATTTGAGACATCTGGATTGGATACCTCAGCAATGAACAACTTGTTTGGAGTTGTATATCCCACAGCCTGACCTCCCTCACAGGTTTATTGAGAGGGTAAAATGAAGCTATGTTTTCTAGGCTGAACTTCCTTTGGGAGGAAGATGAAGCTCCAAATGAAGTAAACAGACTAGTTTCAAGGCCTTTGAAAGTAGTAATTCAACATGGTCACCAGGATGAATGCACCCTTCGTGAGGAAGACGAATCCTCTACAAACTTCTCCTTAATTCTTCTAAAGCCACCAAAATTAGTGGCCATCTTATCAATGTCTCTGGGTGATCCCAGCTTCTAGTTTTATAAGAGATGGGGAGACTTGAAGGTTTGTGTTCTTTCATATATACCCTTGACGTGGGTGCATTCTGCCTGTGGTTAGTGGATACTGGTCAAAGTGGGACACTGCCCCACCTCAGGCTACCGCTGCCCAGCCAACCCACAAGAACAGCTTGTGTTTTGGAGATACCTTAAGGAAGCCAAATTAAAAGCATAAGGACAGGTTACTTACCTGTAAACATAGTTCTTCAAGTGGATTCTCTATGAATACACACTGGTGGGTTTACAGCGCCTGCGCTGGTCCTCTCGGAATTTTCTAGAGCTGTTGAGAAAAAGATACAAAGTTTAGATTGCCCTATACTGCGCACGCTCGTCCCGCCAACCTTCAGTTCCATATGCCCGCACATAGAAAGAGTTGGAACTCATATCACAGTGACGGACATGTGGGGAGGCCGGGCGGGTCGTGTGTATTCATAGAGAATCCACTTGAAGAACTATGTTTACAGGTAAGTAACCTGTCCTTCTTCAACGTGGTTCTCTATGAATCCACACTGGTGGGTGACTACCAAGCTACTTACAGGATGGAGGGCCGTCACTGCAGTAGTGATGTGAGAACAGCCCTTCCGAATCTGGTGTCATTCTTCTCCCGAAGGTCCAGTCTGTAATGCTTAATGAATGTTGAAACACTGGACCAAGTGGCCGCTCTACATATAGAGGGAATATCAACCCCTCGCAGCAGAGCAGTGGAGGTGGCCACAGCTCTTGTGGAATGAGCACGAAGACCTTCAGGGAGAGGTTTGTGTTGCAGTTCGTAGGCCAATGAGATAGTGGAAACTAGCCATCGTGCCAACGTGGATGAAGAGGCAGCAGACCCTTTCTTTTGGCCATAAAAACACAAGAAAAGTCTTTGGGCTTTCCTAAAGTCCTTAGTTCTTGTCACATAAAACGATAAAGCCCTCCGAACGTCCAAACAATGGAGCGTGCGCTCAACATCCGAAGAGGGGTTAGCGAACAGGGTTGGTAGTAACAGTGGTTGGTTCACATGAAAATCCGACACAACTTTGGGAAGGAATGATACATCAGGATAGAGAACCACCTTATCCTTGAAAAACTGTAAGTAAGGGGGATCAGCTCGAAGTGCAGCAAGTTCACTGGCTCTACGAGCCGAGGTGATAGCAACAAGAAACAATGTTTTCAGAGACAGAAACTTTAGGTCACAAGTAGCCATAGGTTCAAAGGGGGGCTGGACTAATGAGTGAAGCACAACTGGTAACGACCACTGGGGCAACGGTCGCTTCACAGGGGGCCGCATATTTGACAGGCCCCTGAAAAAAGCCTTCACTGTAGGATGCGAAAACCATCTGGAAGATTGAGAGTCTTGTGGCTGAAAAGTTACTATAGCCGACGTGTAAACTTTCAATGTAGATTTAGATAGGCCCAGGTCAAAGAGATATCGAAGATATAGCAGGAGAGTGGATAATGCAACAGGCGAGGGTTGTAGTCCTCGTTGTGCCGCGAACTTCAAAAAACCTTGCCATTTGTTTTGGTACAAGCGTGTGGTCGAAGGTTTTCGAGCCTTATCAAGCACTTCTTTCACCGATGGGATATTCTCCAGCCTGTCAATTGAAGGGATTCGACATCCGGGTGGTATATCGACCCCGAGTCCTGGGTAATCAGATGAGGAAGAAACGGAAGTCTCCACCTGTCTGTTGCCAGCTGGAGGAGAAGAGAGAACCATGGTTGCCTGGGCCACCAAGGTGCAACCAAGATTGCCTCTGCTTTGGCCTGAAGAATCCTGACTAAGGACCTCTGGATCATGGGAATAGGAGGAAACAGGTACAAGAGGCCTGTGTTCCACGGAACCATGAATGCATCTCCGGATGACCTTTGACCTCGTCCTGCCCGAGATGCGTAGGCCAGACACTTCCTGTTGTCCACTGTTGCAAAAAGGTCGATGGTTGGTGTTCCCCATCTGTCGCACATCGTCTGGAATATGTTGTCGTCCATCTCCCATTCGTGATTTTGAGAGGACCGGCGACTTAGTTCGTCTGCAAGCAGGTTGTCTTCGGTCGCAATGTGAATCGCCACAGGGTATATGTGGTTCTGATAACACCATTCCCAGAGATGTATTGCGAGAAACAGGAGAGACTTGGACCTTGTCCCACCCTGTTTGTTCACATAGAACATGGCTGTGGTGTTGCCTGTGACTAACTGGATGGCTCTGCCCCTTACCAAAGGTAGGAAAGACCTCAGAGCCTTGATGATGGCCAGCAGTTCCAGATGGTTTATGTGTAGTTTCTCCTCTTGCGAGGACCACAGCGCATGGATTTGGTGGCCTTCGCAGTGGACTCCCCAACCTAGGGGGCTGGCGTCGGTTGTCACTTGTGTGGTCAGCTGAATTGGTCGGAAGGGGCGTCCCACCAATAAGTGAGGCAGGTAAGTCCACCACTGGAGCTGAGATGCCAGCTCTGGTGTCACTAGTAGTCGTTTGTTTTGGTTGTCGTGGAGTGGGTTGAACAGCGACAACATCCAAACCTGAAGAGAACGCATCTTGAGGCGAGCGTGTGATAGAGTCGACGTTGTGGAGGCCATGAGGCCCAGGAGATGTTGAGCAAGCCTGGCCGTCACCCTTGTGTTGGGTTTGAACCTCCTTATGGCTTTTTGTATTTTGTGAATGCGTTCTGGAGGCATGAACATTCGGGCTTGAAGTGAATTTATCGTCGCTCCGATGTAGTCCACCACCTGCGAAGGATGTAGCTTGGACTTTTCATAATTTATAGTGAGGCCCAGTGCCTGCAACGTGTGGAGAACGTAATGAGTGTCCTGCAGAGCCTGGTGTTTCGACCCGGAGACAATCAGCCAATCGTCTATGTAAGGGTATACCTGGATCCCTTGAAGACGAAGGTAAGCTGCCACAGGAGCCATACACTTGGTGAAAGTTCTCGGCGCTGTGGAGAGGCCGAATGGTAGGGCCACGAACTGATAAACCGTATTGTTGAAGAACAGACGCAGATATTTCCTGTGATTCCTGTGTATGGTAACATGGAAATATGCGTCCTTCAGATCCACCACCACAAACCAGTCTCCTTTTCTGAGCAGATGAATGATGGCTTCTAAGGTCACCATCTTGAACTTGCGTACTCTGAGAAACTTGTTGAGGTGTCTTAAATCCAGGATAGGTCGCAAACCCCCGTCCTTCTTTGGAACCAAGAAGTACCGGGAGTAAAAACCGTTCAGGATGTCCTCGGGTGGAACAGTTTGAATGGCTCCCTTCTGGAGTAGAGTGAAGATCTCCTCCTCTAGAACAGGGTCGTACGATGTAGGGGAAACCTGTCCCAGAGGAGGCGACTTTATAAACTCCAGGCGGTAGCCGGAGTTGACAATGCTGAGGACCCATGTATCTTGCGTTATGAGCATCCAGTTGTGAAGGTAAGGAGAAAGGCGGGTGGTTTGGGTGGTGGCCTGTAAGGTGGGGAGAAAGTCAAAGGTACTGCTTTTGTTTCTTTCCAGGACCTTTGAAAGAGGGCTTCCTGCTGGAAGGTTGATGCTTGAAAGAAGAAGATGTAGATGCCGTCTGAGGGGGATGTTGAGAAGGTTGACCACCATAAGGCCGGTAAGTACTGGTAGATGGTTGTTGGTAAGTCTGGGGGGTATATCTTGAACGCCACTGAAACTTTGGCGGCTTGGGTGTAGGTTGGACAGAGTAGGATTTTGCAGTTTTCTTACTCTTGTGCAGATTTTCCAAGTTTTCATCGGTACCCTGGTTGAAAAGTCCCGAGGCATCAAAGGGTAAATTCTCCACCCTGGACTTAATGTCTTCAACAATATTGGCAGAGCGGAGCCAAGCATGTCGCCTTAATGTAATGATGGAGGCAAAATTCTTTGAAGTAGCCTCTGCCACATGCCGAGCAGCAAGGTGTTGGTACTTGGAGACAGTCAAGGCCTCTGCATGAGTATTCAAGCAGAGTTGCCTCAGTTCCTCTGGAGCTGCCTCCAGTGCAGGCAGAACTCTGGACCAAAGTTGTTTCTGATAAGCCCCCATGGCTACCAGATAATTGACTGCCCTTAGAGTGAAGGTGGTCATGGAATAGAGCCGGCGTGCCAGGATTTCCAACTTTCGTCCTTCCTTGTTAGTTGGTGTAGGATGGCTTTTAGAAGGAGTCTTGGATGAACTGGACTCCACTATAAGAGAATTCGGCGCAGGATGCATCAGTAGAAAAGAGGTATCCTCGCCATGTATCCGGTAGAGGTTCTCAGTCCTCTTGGAGATAGTCGTGGGATTAGCTGGGTGCTCCCAGAATTCCTTTATCAAGTCCAAGAGTTCTGGTATAAGAGAGAGACTGACTGGGTGCGCTCTCTCAGCTTCTATGTCACCGAATATGAGGTTTTCTTCCCTTCGTGGAGAGTGCTCCACAGCAAGTTTAAGGGCTTGAGCCATACGGGCAATCATCTGAGTGTAAGAGGAAAAATCCTCTGTAGGAGATGAAGGCTTTAAATTTGCAGCCTCTGGAGGTAGTCTTTCCCCAAGAGTAGGGGTGTCCTGGGAGGCATCGGAGTCGTCATTGTCGACTTCTTCAGATGATTCCTGGAGAGTAGGTTGAGATCCCTCCGTAGGTAAAGGTGGCTGCTGAGGTGCCTGAGGTAATGGCTGAGCCAGACCTGTAAGGATAGGGGGCTGTGCAGGATGTGTAGACAGGTCAAGTGCTGCGCTCGACGTCGAAGGTTTATTTGCATCGACGCCGGGAGGCCTCGTAGGTAGAGGGCTTCTACGAGGAGAACGAGAGGGAGAAGAAGAATAGGAATATCTAGACCTCTTCCTCCTATGCCTCCTGTCCCTCGACGTCGAAGACGACTCTGTTGAGTAGTCTCTACGACGTCGACGGCGGCGAGATCTCTTGTGGCCGTGGCTTGAATCCGAGTCAGAATAAGAAGAATCTCGTCGACGCCTATGCCCGCGTCTGTGTTTGCGTCGGTGTCGACGTTTTTTGGCGGGAGGCTCGTCGTCCGCCGAGTCTGGAGATGGGCGCCGCAGGGCTGGCTCCCCATGCGGTGCTACAGGTCGGCCTCGAGGAGGAGGAGGGGACCTGGAAGGCACCGATCCCGACGTCAAAGACGGGGATCGCGTTGCCTGCCCAGTAAGAATTGGGCTCGATGGAACATTAGCTGAGTCAGCAATGACTCGGTCAAGCTGACTAGCTGTGGGCGACCGCCCACTATCCACCAAGGGTTCCTGTCGAGGTGGAATAGAGGCACCGGCGTCGGAGACCGAGTCTCGGTCCTGAGAGGAGTCTTCCAGCAATGGAGATGGCAAGGAGGCGGAGATCGGCGGCACGATCAGGGTGATCTCTTCAGCCTTCTTTTTAGGCTTCTGAGAAACCGCCTTTTCCTTCAGTGCCTTTTCCTTCGGTGCCGGTGCTGAAGTCGATGGGGCAGAGCCGTTAGAGGAAGCCTTCTTACCGATGGCTTGCTTCTTGGTCTTGCCCTTCGACGATTTTTTGGAAGCTTCTTTAGTTGGCTGAGGTGAAGATACAACAGTCACCGCCGACCGTACTGTAGATGTAGATTGGACAGACTCCATGTCGGATGGCTGGGATGCCGACAAAGTCTGGTTCCACAGATGAAATTTCAAACGTTGCTGACGAGATTTGAGGGTTGCCTTCGTGAATTCTTTGCAATGTTTACAAGTTGCTGAAGAATGGGTCTCTCCAAGACAGACAAGGCATAAAGAATGGTGGTCCTGGAAAGGTAGTTTCCCTGAGCACGAAGAGCAACGACGAAAAGGTCCCTTTTTGGCTGACATAAGCCGACGGGGAGTGAAAACAGGCAGGGAAAGTTGTTAATTGAAGCTTTCCCACAGGTGCGTGGCGCCTCAGCGGGTGGTAAATAGGCCGCAATTAAGGGATTAAAGACCTTGTTAAGAGGGCCAAAGGCAATAGAACGGTCAGGCAGTCCACGGTCAGGGCAACGGAGATCAGATAAGCGAAAAACGAAGCCAAAGTTAGTCCGAAAAATCAGTTTGAAGAGGTAAAAGCGCTCTAATATTCCAAGAGGTTCCAACTCCGGTGCGCGGAAAAATGGAACTGAAGGTTGGCGGGACGAGCGTGCGCAGTATAGGGCAACCTAAACTTTGTATCTTTTTCTCAACAGCTCTAGAAAATTCCGAGAGGACCAGCGCAGGCGCTGTAAACCCACCAGTGTGGATTCATAGAGAACCACGTTGAAGAATTATTCTTAAGCATAACTGTTCTTCTGCACCTGCAAATGTCTTCTGGCCCCCTGCAGGCTCTGTGGTGAGCACAGAAGTTCTGGTTTGAAAGTCCAGTTGAATGCTAACCAAAGTAGTGGTTTCTCCTCCCCAGTGTTGACCACTGTAGTCTATTCCTACCCCCAGATCAACAATAGTGTAAGGAAGTTGAGAATTAATATCATCACTCTGTATGTGGGCTTTTCCCCTTCTGCCATGCCCCTTCTTCTACTTGTAGCTTGAACCCAGTACCTGGCAGAAGATGCTATAGAGCAGTGGTTCTTAACCTTGGGTTACTCAGGTGTTTTTGAACTGCAACTCCCAGAAACCCCAGCCAGCACCACTGGTGGTGAAGGCTTCTGGGAGTTGCAGTCCAAAAACACCTGGGTAACCCAAGGTTAAGAACCACTGCTATAGAGCAGGTTACATTTGTTAATTTATTTCTGTCATCAAACCATATCTTGCCTGCATTTTCAGGTGGTAAAATTAAAATGATAGATCTCCACTAGACCTGCAGATGTGCCTATGACAGTCTGCCTGGGGAATTTTGAAAGTTGTATCCAAAAACATAAAGCTGCATACCTCTAGTTTGTACTATATGAGTATTGGCATATTTGACCTAAAGGGCTCCCCTGATTTATACCAAAAGCCACTCTGTCCATTAACAAGTGATGTGCTTTGGCTCTGGAAATTATTCAGAATCTGATGTAAAGTGGGGGCATTTATCAGTTTCTGAACGGAAGCAGCAAAGCCCAAAATAGCACTTGAACCAAATCAGGGGTGTCTCAAACTCCAAATATTGCTTTAAACCCCAAAATTTCAGGTTAAAAAGGCTGGGGGGAAAAAGTAAAGGTATTCACTGGGAAAATGAAGGTAATGTTTAACAGAAGCAGCAAGAAACCAAAAGCAGAAGGAGATTGACAGCTCAAACACCAGTGAAAAGCTGAAGTTCTGATGAAAATCCCAAACGCAAAATTCTGGGGAGGGAACTTCCTGTCCCTATGATCATTAACAATTTTGCAAGGGAAGCATTTTACAGACAATAATGAGAGATGGTTATTTGCTTTGCTTTAATTTTCAGGAAGTAAGGTGAGTATGCATTGGAGATTTTCTTCTTCATTGCTTGCATGTAGCTGCAGTTCTCAGTACAAATCAACTGAGCGCTTGTGTGTCTGTGAAATTTGTGCTATCAAGTGTGATTTGAGTGGGGGGGTCATAGAATCATTAGGAATGGGATCTAAGGCATATCCTAATCTCATTTTGTACTTTGCCTCTTTTATTTTAATGCCTGCTACTACGTTTTATTTTTGCATCACTTTGCCCATTCTATTCTTGCTGTGTATGCCTGTGTTTCAGACAGGGCTGGTGGCAAATCATAAAGCAGTGATCAGGTACTCTACCAGCTAGGACAATAAAGCTACTAACCAGTGTCATTCCTTCCCCCTTTGGCAAATATTTTTTGTTTAATAAATTGAGTAAATTGTATGGCTCCCAGGAAAGCGAAGAAAGGAAGGAAGGAACCCTATATTTTTCAGCTTCATTTTGGGCAACTTGTTTCCTCTGGCTAAAAGAAGCTGGTGGGAGCTTTGCTTTCGCACTGGAGGTTGAGCAGTAATTAATAGCACTGAGTCACACACACACACCAAATTCCAGATAAGAGCCCCATATTTTTAAAATCTATCTCTCACACCCACAACTATTTGGACAAATACAAATGTATATAACTATTCTGAAACTGAATTGTTGGGTCAAAATAAATTGCTTGTGAAAACACATATAATATGGATCAACTCAAAGTGGCTAGTATTTGTGCACCCCTAGCATTAATTTCTCAGGATGGGCAGAAATCTCTGAAATAATTTATTAACTTCAGTGAGTAAAGCATATTTCTTCATTCATGCACAGGCATACATAGCATGATCCAAACAGCATTTCCTCATGCACGTCATACTGAACTAACTAACCTTTCCTGGGTTGCAGTTACAAGTTTTTTCCTTATTTTTAACACTTTCCTAACACAATAACATCCCCTCTTCTCCATTATTACATTCCTTAATATTCTGGTGTGCAAACAAGGATTGACTGAATTTAACTACCATTCTTAAATCTATAATAATCTCAAGTGTCATTACTTCTAACATTTTGCTGAAATCATTCATTTTAAGGTATTATATTCACAAGGGAAGAGGAGTGGAAGAAACACCAAAATCTATTGCAGAATTATCCCACAGAATTACAGGTAGCTCATGTTCTCCCAAGGCTCAAATAACTGTAGGTTTTTTTCATCCTTCCTAGTTAAGTTTTTGATCCATTCAGGCAAGTATTAATCTTACGGAGTATATTAAATTTTTGGTTTATTCCAGGAGGAAAGGAAATTCAGGACATTCCAAAGGGCAGCCTCAAGATGAACACCTGCCAAATAATATGCTGGCACAAGAATATCTTGGACCTCAGTGTACAAAGCAATCTGCCAAACTCCAAGCAGCACATCAGTTTTGGCAAAGAATTTGGCACTGGTTGTCCCAACAAACACTCTAGTACTTGTTGAAAGGCACTGATTTTTAATGTTCTTGCTTAGCTCCTTGAAAGCAAAGTTTAGATACTTTAGGAAGTGACATTTCTCCCGACCTTATTTTTACTGCAGCAGCTGTTGCTTTCCTAGCCGCAGAACTAGATTCTTAGTGAATATGGTTTTTCTTGAATGTAAAGTGGAGAACACCCATTTTTAACCTGAAGGAAACTTCCAATATATGTGGCTGTCTAATTCTAGTAATACTATGGATGTGGCTTGCATCCTGTTCAATATTTATGTGCACACTGCACCAGCTAAGGAAGCTGCCACCATGACCTGAAAAGATATCAGTTGTGCATAGTCGTGTGCCTCATCATGTAACATAGTCGCACAACCTGGCATGCAGCTGGCACATGAGATCACTCCAGTAGCTTCCATAGTTAGAACTCCACCCATGTAACTACTGAATGAGATAGTGGCTTGGATACTTTAGCTTTCTTCTTCCACAGACTTAACATCTATTGGTGCCAGATGCTATTTGTAATCATGCAATGATATAACACCTGGACCTCCCTCTCTGGGAGGATGGTCTTGCTGCACTAATGTACATGAGATCTATGTCAGCACTGGGCAAGTATCAATACTAGATAAAAATATTAATACTGTCCAGTGACAGTGGAAACTACTGGTTTGGACTACAGTTAATGCTGGCTGTGGGATTCTGGCCACTGTAGTCCAAAATTTAAAAAGGGGGAGGGAGGGAAGAGAATATTCCCATCACTGGACTGGATGAAGCTTAAGTGGGATAGTGTTGCAGACATGAGAAACACACACACAAAAAGTGAATAACTATACAATGATTATAGTAATGAAAGGCTGTTTCTCCTTCTATGACAAACTCTAGTCTCTGTCTTATCTGACCGTATATTGAATCAATATTCAAATTCCTAGGTGTCTGAAAAGATCTTTATGCTGTATATAGGGTGAGTTGTCACAAAATTTCCAAGAAACATCTACACCAATGCTAGATATATACACCCATCCCTTTATTCCCAAAAAAGTAGCTTTCCCCATTTCTGTCTGTTCAATAATTTGGCATTTCACTCTTATTACAATAATTTTGCAACAAATTGTAGATGCATCGTATAACTTTCTGTTATTTTACTTAATGTCCAGAATGTCAAATCAGCCCATTTGATTTGCTCTGGACATATCAGAACATCAGCCCATGCCACCTGATCCTCAGACGGCGTTGCTCTTACAGGAGGCCACACTGAGAGAGGCAAAGAAGGCCTCCATAAGAACTTGAGTCTTCTCGGTTGTGGCTCCATCAATATGGAATGGACTTCTACTAGAGCTTCACCAGGCCCCCTCCCTCCCAACCTTCAAGAGGATGCTCAAGACAATGCTGTTTAAGGAAGCTTTAAAGGGCATCCTTTCTTGAGTCAAGATGTATTTTGAGTCTCCAGTCCCTCCATCCCTTAGGTTTAGGATTTCCTAGATTTGATTTTGATTTTTTCATAATTTATTATCTATTGTTGCTCTTGTTGTTTGTTTATATGCTATGCATTTAAATCAGGGGTCTCAAACTCAATTTACCTGGGGGCCGCTGGAGGCAGAGTCTGGGTGAGGGTGGGCCACATCAGATTTTCCGCCAAGCGGAGCAAGAGCCCAAGGAAGCCACCCAGGAGTTTCCTTAGCCCGTCTGGGGCTCCGAGGAGGAGGAGAAGGAGGAGGGGTGCGCAAGCCCTCTTTGCCAGCCATGACCCCCTCCGGCTCCTTCCTCACTACCTCCACTACCAATAGCAGGAGAACGAAGAAACGGAGAGGAGAGGGAGCGCCAGCGACCACCTAGCGGGGGGCAGGGCACAACATAATTTTTTTTTAAAAACCCTCACATAATTCAACTTGCCAAAGGAGAAAAGCCTGCACCGGTATCTGAGAAATTAAACAGAACAGGTGCACATGCACGCATGTACACAAACACACACACGGAGGTCCAGCAACCTTCCTATGAGGGCCCCCTCAAAAAAAGGTGCACTCAGCAGCAGCAGCTACTCCTACCACGACAGAGGAGCAAACTTTGCGAGGCAAGCCCAGGCAGCCACCAGAGCCGAGGCAGCTGAAGCAGGAGGAAGAGGACGAGGAGGAGGAGGAAGCACTGCTGGGTGCTGAGGTGGCTGCTGGCCAGGCTGGTGCTGGGGGTGCTGAGAGAGGACAGGCCAGGAGTGAGTTCCACTCTCAGGCATCGCTTGGTGGTGGCTCAGGCGCTCGAGGAAAAGGGCCGGCAGCACGCCTCACTCACTGGCTCTCCCCCAAGACAGCACTTCTTGCGTCCTCCATCTGGAACTGCAGCCTGCACAGGCTTTTTTTGAGAGGATTTTTTTTTACTCTTGACAGCAGAAGGTGCGTGAGCGCTTCAGGGGAGGGCAGGCAAGGCGGGGACCACAAACTATTGTCTGGCAGGCCGCAAATGGTCCGCGGGCTGCATGTTTGAGACCCCTGATTTAAATATTATTTTACTGTAAACCACTCTGAGTAGTGCCCATTACTAAACTGAGCTGTAAAGAAACAAACAAACAAATAAAAAGCCATGGCCTTTTGGCTGCAAGGCCTGAGCAAGGCTGTTAATGACAGGACTTTTTTAATAAGTTAGAAGCAACTTGAAACAAAGGCTGAAATTTAGCAGTAAGATGCAACTAGGGTAGGCCCCCTGAACTAATGGAACTTACAGAGAAGTTGACTCACCAAATCAATGGGTATATTCTGGTTGTGATGTACTACTGGATTTCAGGCAGAGATTCACTGCCTTGTTCTTTCCAGATTCCACTAAAGGATTTGGTTTATTTCTTGAAACCCATCTGAACTGTGAAAATGTCAGGTAACAGTCAGTTCCTTTCAAATAATGATACAATATGGGCACAAACCTTTGCTAGCAATTTTGTGTCAGTTTGTAAGCATGGCACCACAGGTGCTGCATGTTCCCTTACCCCTGTGCTTCCCAGGCCAATGCCTCGTTTGCCAGCTGGAATGTCCTTTTTTCCTCCTCCTATTCAGCTGTTCAGTCAGTCCCCGGCAGGAGCACAGGTTTGCCTGTCCTGCCTCCTTGTCTGAGTGTGGTACTGCACTTACAAATGGGCACAAACATCCAAACCAAGGTTTGTACCCACTTCTATACAGTGGTGCCTCACTGGACAGTTACCCCGCATGACATTTTTTCCACTACACATTGACTTTTTGCGATCGCTATAGCGATTAGCAAAACAGTGATTCCAATGGGGGAATTTCGCTGGACAGTGTTTGGTCCCTGCTTTGCAAACCGATTTCCGCTAGACAACTATTTTGACAGCTTCTTCCGCGCTCGCAAAACAGGTGTTTTCGGGACCTAAGCTTCGCAAGACAGCGATTTGAACATTTGATCGGCAGTTCGCAAAGCGGCTTTCCTATGGCCGATCTTTGCTAAACAATGACGATTCTTCCCCATTGGAACACATTAAACAGGTTTCAATCCATTCCAAAGGGGAAATGCTTTTCGCTAGACAATGATTTCGCTAAACAGCGATTTCAGTGGAATGGATTATCATCGTCTAGCGAGGCACCACTGTACAATACACTAGCACATGGGCATGTGACCGTAGCTTCTCAGACTGGCATTGCTGCAGCTGAATTACACTTGTGTAGTCTTCTTTATTTCTCCCACTCCTATGATTCAGTCTGGAAGGATGTGAATGGAAGCACATCCAAATACAATTTTTAAAATATACACACATATTACTAATAAATATAACATGTTTACGTCAGGGCCTCTTGTAAGAGTACACATCAGAAATACACAGTATTATCTCACTTGAAATTTCCTGAAGACCCAGGACTTAATCACTCCTCTTCTTTTAACACCAATAATAAAAAGGGGGAAAAATTCACTATCACCATCAAGAGGACTGGCAAATGGAGTTAGAGAAATACATTTCTCTATTACTTAAAGAAGGGGGCATAACAAGATAGGTTGTGGAAACAGAATTCTAATTAAAACAATCGTAACAGCCTGCTTAAAGTCATGGTCCTTTTTTTTAAAAAAAAAAGACTGTATAGTATTAAAAAGTAATCAAAGTATTCAGGAATTATTTCAGAGAGTGATAGAAATAAAACATACCATCACCATACAAACACTGAATCCAGCCACTCAGCAAGGGTGGAGTTATTGCACTTCTTATTAGTTGTACATATTTAATTTGTGCAGAACAAGCTGTTCGTAGTTTAAAATGAAGATAGCTCTTCCCAGCTAGGCCTGATCTTTGCAGCAACTAATGTGAAATCAAAATCAAGAAGCCTTCCAAACAAGCAAGAACCCACCCCACCCCCAATACATTTCAAACTGCTGTTTCTTAAGCGTAGACTGTCATAGCTCAAGCTTACGTACTTTTGAAAGCACCCAATGGGGCTTATCTATCTTCCCACCCTAGACATGGCGGGTCAGTGGGGCCTCATTCTCTCATATTTCAGTCTTAGAACCTGAGGCCAGGAGATCAGGCTTTCTCATGGCACAGGGTTGGGATGGCCAAGGGCTGCATGATCCCAAAACTGCCTGTGGATCAAATGACTGTAGAAATACATATGAGAAAATGCAGATAAATGGGTCCTAGATCTGTAAATCTGGTTAACTAGGTAATATAGAATCCATGTACTCCCTTAGCTCATCAGCTAATACACTGCTGCTAAGGCATGTGAAAGGCTCGCCACTGGCTCATGGGAAGTTTTTCCAGACCATGTGCAGCTGCTTCCAAGGCTTGTGTAACAAGACATCTCATGAGTTGCAAAGCTAGTGCTTCCTTCCCCGCCTGGCTATACACAGCGTAATGGTCCCAAGTGCATGTTCTTACCTCTCTTCTCATTCAATACATGTAAAAGCAGCTTTACAGCAGGCTAATGAATACCAACTGATAATGGACCCAGAAGAATATCCAGGGTTTAGCAACACTGCTCACACAAAAATCAAACTTCCTCCTTCAGCATTGCTCGCCTGATATGTGTTTGCCAGCTTGGAGACCTAGAGAAGGATAGTGCCTCCAGGTCTGTTCCCTGAGACTTCATTTGGCACCCAGAGATCTGGCAACCCAACCTTATGCTCCTTCTACAATGAATTGTAAATGAAACTCAGTTTTCATCAGTCCAAATCCATTACACAAACCAGCACATTTGTTTACATAGGTTGCGGCAGAAAGTTAGGCCCAAGTTAAGACTTTCCTCGTTAGCTTTCTGCCCAATGGTAGTGGAGCATTTGTTCAGTTTCCCAACTGAGTAATCATTCTGAAATGTGAAGGCATGGCAGAAAAACATTTTCAAGAGCTCCCTCATAAAAGCCGACGGTCTGTTCCTGTGTGCCAAATGCTGTTATTTGACTATTGAACTCCAAATCTAATATCTATGAACAGTCAAAATTAAAAGCACCGATGTTGCTCTTTCCAAGAAGCAAAGCCCTTCCAATGTTTCCTTTACTTTTTAAAAATTCTTCTTTCCATCCGATTCC
Organism: Pogona vitticeps; assembly: GCF_051106095.1. Taxonomy (NCBI): domain Eukaryota; kingdom Metazoa; phylum Chordata; class Lepidosauria; order Squamata; family Agamidae; genus Pogona; species Pogona vitticeps. The sequence goes on from NC_135785.1 coordinate 75,549,904, forward strand.
TAATCATCCGTTTGAAATGCAGGGTTTATCTCCAGTGTACTGGCCCAACCGACAAAAACACTGTCATTTGCTTGCTCATCTTCCATTTTACTAGCCCCTGCGGCTTTGATTCACAGTTCAAATTGCTGTTTGAACCTTTTCCAGATATCCTCAGCATTCCCCATAATTTTTAGCACTGATGGGGGATTTACACATTGCAATCTCACAAACTCGGCAGCAGCCATTTTTATTTTACCTTTCCCTTTGCTGCAGTCAGCAGAGGGTTCCTTCAGCGTTTTTAGCCGAGTGTACTATATGTTCCATCGGTGGTACGGCACCACAGTTCAGTGGCCTGTGAGGCCAGCTTCAGATAATTTTGATACTTAGGGCTATATAATAGCTTGGATGTTGGCAGAGGGAAACACGGAGCAAGAAGCTATGGCAGCCATTCCCTCCTCCTGTCCTGACAATCAGGAGGGAATGGCTGCCATAGCTTCTTTCTTCCCAGACTCACCATCTTTTTGCCAAATGCCTCCAGGGACTGCCCTGCAAGATACTAACCTTAACTTGAGTTGCATCACACCATTCTGATACAATTATCTGCTACTTTGGTTCTGAAATAAGCTCTTCATTAAATGCAGGAAAGTATATCCCAGCTGGATTCTCTGCCGATCACCACAGATCAACAAGGGTTTCACCTCCCAGTCATCATCATCATAGACCTGGATGGGCCCTTATAGATCATCAAGTCCAGCCCCTGTCAAGAAGGCAGGGTGGGGGACTGGACCCCCAACTTCTGGCTCTGCAGCCAGATGCTTAAACCACTAAGCTATGTTGATGGATGATAATTCCCTACGTTCACCATTGACTTCGCTGCCCAGGGCTAATCAGAGTTACCGTCCAGCAAAATTTGGAAGCCTGCACTTTATTTTTCCTGTGTATATGACATAATGCACCATTTATAAAGATCAGTGGAATAATGGAATAATGAGCTGGCAAAGAGTCATGTTGTGATTAACCTGTTGGACCTTGGATGATTTTCCCAGGCAACACAAGCTCATGATTTTTAGCCATCTAGCTGCTGACCGTAGTTAAGTCAGCTGTCCAAAAGCACAACTTTGTGTTCATAGTCTTGGCCTTTTTTCAGCATGATGTTGTTGATGTTTCTTTCTTAATTATCATGATGTGTTGTTGCATACGTGGATGTGTACACCTGGAAACATTTCTCAGTGCCAGGGAAAACATTTCTCAGAGTCCACAAATACACTCTTGCTGCATTGGTCTTTCATTTTTCAGATTACCAAGAGGAGATCTTTTGCATGGCTAATGTATTTCAATTGCCTATTCATAGAGCACCATTCCTAAATTGCTTTGCATGGTAATAAGAACAGGTCATATATTGTTGCTGGGAAATTCCATTTTCCTCCAGTTACTGTAAATACAATTGCACCTCATCTCAGAAGGGACTGGGAAGTGAGAAATGACTGACATATGTGGAAGTGGCACATCATGCCATCATCTCTATTTATCCCCAAATCTAGGAACTCTATGCTCTGTGGTTCCATTATGCCTGTACTTTATCCCATCCGCACATTCACCATGGATCCCTGCACTATGTGAATCTAAAGGGTGGGGTGAGTCTTCATACCTGTGTTTATGAACATGCTGCAGAACAACATCTGGATGGAAGTTTCTTTGCATCTTCTATGCCAGTGTATCACAAATAAAGTACAATGCCAGTGCTAGGTATTCATGGTGAAGACAGGATGTAAAGTGCTCTATGTATGTGTCTAGGACAGATTAATATGCCCCCCACCAAATGGCAGGAAAACATATAGGAGATACTGTAATTAAATTTGCCTCTGGATTTTTCCAAATACTTATGACATTTTGAAGCAAATCTCTTGGTTTATGGCTGGGCAGTACTGTCATGAAATTTTTGTGACCTCTCTCTCACTCTCTCTCTTAGACACACACAGACACACACACACACAGACACACACACACACACACACACACACACACACACACACACACACACACACACACACACAGAGAGAGAGAGAGAGAGAGAGAGAGAGAGTTAATTAGTAAAATTAGAGGTGGGGGAAGCTATGCATATCCCTAAGCTACCACAAAAAATGCTGAGGTTCTGAGACCCAAAAGGAGAAAGCAAAAATCATATTTAATTTCATGTGAGCCTTGAGTTTTTGCACACCCTTAAAGGCCATGTTACAACGCTTTCAGACCTACAGCTACTGCAGCCTGCGGGATCCCAATGGGGATTTCAACATCTTTTTGCCAAACATTAACAGTCTGAAACCAGGGGAATGTTGACAGTCAGGCCCAGGGCACATGTGGGAATGTATTTCCCACAACAAATCCCATAATAATAAATCATCCCAGAACCCCTGGCATCTGTCTTAATTTTTAGGGAAGCCTGAATATCATCATGCTCAGAATGCTGCCATTGTTCACAAACTGTGTTTGCAAATAGGGCATTTTTTGTAGGATTGTGCATGTTTGTAGGGTCTTTTTGTAGGAATGTGCATGCTTGCCTACAAACTTCTCCATGGTGGGGGAGGACGTATGGGAGAGAAAGAAAACTGGAGAAAGTTCAGAATACCATCGAAACATTCTGATGAATCTGAGGGAACTATTGACCATCCAGATTACTACTCTCATCCTTCCTTCCTCAGATCCATTCCTTCCTACATACTGTATGGCTGAAGCCTACACCATTTGGCAGTTCAATAATTCCCCACCTTTGCATTATTGCCTGGGAGGCATATATCCTCACTTCTATTTATTTTGGTTCCCAGAGGAAGATAAGCCTCATATCCTGCAGTGGTCATCACTGGATATTTCTACATGGATATTAGCCATAGCTGTTAACTGATCCAAACTAAGAAACAAAGCAAAAGTGGAAGAAGGGTAAGATTAAGGTGAGGTGGGGTCCTGAAGCAAGGCATGGTGTCCCCCCTGCTGGACCTGCAACTATCTGAGGGGATATCAGGCAGCAGATGGAGAAAGCTTGTTTTCTGTGGCCCTGGAGGGCAGGATCTGAAGCAAAAGATTCAAACTAGAAGAAATGAGATGTGGACTAAACATTGGGAACAACTTTCTGGCAGTTAGAGCTGTCTGACAATTGGAGATACTACCCAGGAAGGGGGTGGACTTGCCTTTTTTGGATGCTTCTAAACAATGTCTTGCTTCAGTAGGCAGTTGGATATTATGATCCTTCCAACTCTACAATTTTATAATTCTTCTTACCCACCCCTGGAGTAGAATTTCACATAAATTATAGTCTATCATATGAAAAAAACTGTTTTGGCTTCTTTTTGCTTTCTCATCCTGGGTAATCATCAGTTACAATTTGTGAAAATTGTCTATTTTTTGTTTTTACAATAGTGGAAAGCAATAAGTAAACAAAGAACAAATACTGTATATTAAAAAGACTATAGGAGTTATGCTAAAGAGATCAAAATGTGATCTGCCTCACTGACACCAATTCTTCATTCAGAGGACACCAGGTCATAAGTCCCTATGGGTACTCCGATGGGTTGTTTCAAGAACAGCTGCTTATGAGTTGGGAAACTAAAAACTTAATCTTTGGAAGGTACTTCGTGCCTACTTGCTGAATGCCTTCTGTTATCTAAAATGTCATGCAATCAAAGTCTAAGTTCATGAATAAAATTTCTCTGATCATCCTAAAGCAATGTTTCATATGGATGGCTTTTTAAAATGATACAAAACATGTCAGACAAGCATGCTGGCTTTGGAAGACACTAATAAAGTGAATTGGTACTTTTCATTCAAATTTTGTGATTTACTTTCCTCTTAAATTATTCTTTTCATACTTTTGACTCATTACAACCACTGAAGGCAGTTTTACAGGGTGGTTTTTTAAAAAAAATCTCTGATCTTGATTCTTCTTCATACCGTGCAGTAACTTACTAAGGAGCCTTCTAAGACTGCTTCCTTGCCCCATGTCTAAGAGACCACACTCTTTGCTACATCCAGTCAGAAGACACAGAATGAATTAAGAATGCCCTTTGACACATATGTTTCCCTGTCCTAAACCCATATTATGAAGATGTTTACAGACATATGCTTCGTAACTGTTCCATAATTACAGCAATCCATCCAGTGGAGCCCCAACTGAACCACAGCATGAATCTCTGAAGGTTTTTTCTTCATTTTGCTATTGTTCAGCAGTCAGTTCAACACACATCAGAATATAGACACTGGGATGTTATAAGCCAATCCAAATGTCTGTGGGAACTCCATGTAGCTACAAAGGTCCAGGGCATTTAGGTTTTCTTCATTCATTTCTGTATTACGTCCCAGATTCTGAAACAAATGAAAAAAAGTATCTGCATCCAAAGTATGAAACATTATGGAAATTTATATCTTATGATTCTCTATGCTTTATTTTGAAAATGATGGATTTAAAGCAAGTTCTACTGTTTTTTTTTCTTTTTCTTTTTCAGTATGCTGTAGGCATTCAACATAAAAAGATGAAAAATATACAGTTCTTAGAACACCAGGTGGAAATATCGTTGACTTCATGGAACCGGACCCAACATTTTTCAGCCCACCTCACTGCCTGATTATTAGTGAAGATGGCTATTCTCTAGTCCATATGCTTAAACAATCAGGCAATATCTCAAGTTATTATTTGATTCATGTAGCATGTGAGCTATTTCAGGCCCAGTGTTCAGTACATTTGCCCGAGAAGAACTACAGTTGTGTCACTAGGCCTCTGTCTAAGTAGTCTAAGTGAACTCTTACAACCCACTTCGCCAGGCAAGTTTAGTCAAGTCCCAGCTACACACACACTGCTACAAAAGAGTCCATGGCCTAGAACCATAGGCCAATGCGCAGTGAATATGGAACTGTTAACAGTTCAGAAATGGACAAAGGCCTGTGTCATGGGAAAAGGTAAAAAAATGTTGTTGATGCATCCTTTCAAGAGAGAGAAATGAATCCTATATTTTAATGTCCTGTTTCACTCCTGTCCCCATGCACTTCAAAACAACAGAGAAATCTTGCAGTGTGGGGGGCCCTTGCTAAGCAGAGCAAAATATGGGGTGAGGGCATATTTCTTCTGCTCTAATTTATCTCTCTAAAGAACCAGCAGAAGCTCCTGGAAATGTATTCGTTCTCCTTTCCTCTCCCCAGCTCTTCTCATCACTGACATTCTATCACACACTGGAGAATTTGTAGCTCTTCAATTGCTCTCTATCCACCCTATCTCTTTTCAAGCCCTACTTCACTCTCTTGTCTTTCATGCATACTCCACAGATTTCCTTGTGCCAAAGAATCCAACTATGTTAACTATCTCAGTAGGAAACGCACATCTCATCTTTACAGTGCAGACTATATAGCACTAGGAAGCCAGAGGACACCTGAGATCATTCCCTTTTCCTGGAGGCCACTTATTTTTCTCCCCAGGAATAATGAATAACCTACTCACTTGTGCTGGCAGGCATTATAGAAGGTCCCAAGTGAGGGCCGTATTACTTGGCCAACTTACAAAATGTAAGCTCTTCTGGTAGGGTTCTGCCAAATGCCAGGAGCCACGTACAGCTGCCAGAGGGCTATGTACAGGGCCAGCACAGTGGATGGGTGGGTTGGGGAACAATTCTCTCAAGAGCCCCACCTCCCTCGAGAGAAGGAACTAGAAACAACCACTTAGCATCTATTTAGAGCCTGGGAGCATTTGTGAAATACATCCCCATTACTGTTGAAAAGATGCAAATTTGGTGAAATAATCAGCTATATGGCTTCGGGCAGTTTCTGAAGGACCCTGATACTTTATCATAGCGAAAGTATTAATGTAAGACACAGAGCAAGGGCAGGTTCATGTTGCTTAGAGGATGCCCCTAACCAAACTCCACCAAATGTTGTAAGAGATTTGTTATACTGGGAAACATTGATACTTCACCCAATAACATTTTTTTTAAAAAGAAGCAGAAAATGGGAATGGGAAGGATCCTTGAGGCGGGTTAGAGGGGTGCAAAACAAAAAAAAAGCTGGGGGGGAAGAGAAGAAGGGGATAAAGCACAGCTCAGAGGCATGAATGAAGCAGAAAACATCCCTTGTTTGTAAATGCTTAGAATCCATTCAGCATTTCTATTGTCAAATCACAGCACTATATGTCAATTAAAGATTCAACTCCTACATCTTCATACACATGTACAGGGAGCCAATGAACTATGTGTGTATGAGTTACTTAAAGCTATACAGTGATGGTTATTTTAAGAATATGAGCCGATGAGCTTCTAGTTGGGGAAAAAAGCTTTGTTGTGAAGCAAGGCAAGGCAATAGCCGACTGTTATGACTTCTCTCTCCCCCCCGAAAATATTTTATCTGGTTTATTTAGACAAAGCATTTGAATAAATTCACAAATCCAGGCTGAAGCAGATCTAAATGTTTATCACAATGCAAACACCCCTGGGATTTCCACTGTGAACAGTTCTTTTTTGTACATAGGTTTTACATTTTATAATGTCTACTCTGAAAATATTGTACCAATTTAGGGAGTGTAATATATATATTTTTGAACACCCATATTCTAAACAGGTGAGCATTTACTAAAAAATATTTGGACATAAAATTGCTGCGTGGTAACAGAGGGCAAATTTAAAATACCTCTTGCAAAAAAAGAAGCAATTTACATAGACATCAATAAGAGAACAATTACAAGAATTGCAAAAGTAATCTACAAGAGTATGTTACAATTGGCTGTATCTTTTCTATTTGTGATGGGCTGTGTGTGAAAAGAAACTCAGATAGTTTAGAACATTTTACAGACTTAGAAATCGTGAAGTTTAAACTGAAGAAAGTGTATCTTTATGCTTTACATTACATATTCTCTTTCCACACTCCCCCCCCCTCAGTGGACAGATATTGTGCTGTACTTTCAGAATAACATATTGGGGGGTGGGCAGCCATTGTAATGAATAGCAAAACTTGTCTTTATAGATAATGCGAGCTACAAAAAAGAGATGAAAAAAACAAGCAAAAAGTCATTGGCTGGCACCTTTTGAAGACATTACCCCCTTCCCCATTTTTCCATAACAACATAAAAGATGCTGTTGTGACAAGTACTCTGGTAGCTCATTCTTTCATTTATAATTCAACCAGAGTCTATGTAACCTAATCAGAAAAAGAAATGGGAAGCATGATTACTATAACAATCACACAGAGTCAAGCTTTTTGAGCAAGTTGAAGAAAGGAACACAAAGGGGAAAACAAAACAAAACAAAGAAACTGGAAGGAGACAAACTATGGCAGGCAGATCTGAAAAAATACGTGATATTTCTTTAATACTTCATTTTAAAACTACCTAATTGTGTTTTTAAGCTTCGGTTCCTGTAATTTTGCAAGATGAGGCATTCCAGTGAGAAAACATATGGTAAGGGATTTTTAAACCACATAGCTGGAGTGCATCATAGACTTATCTGCTGCTTTAGTGTCACAAAAATCCACCACTGAATTTATCCAGTCACCCATTAAAGAAAGAAAAGAATTAAAGGAAAAGGAGCTTTAAAAAAATCTGCTGCAGAACTATTGAGAAGGCCATTCCAGGTTCAAAACCTCCGTATAGGGAGATCCTTAGTGTCTTGTCACAGGGAGAACAGTACCAATTATCCTTTTCAGGATCCTTCATCCCAGCTATTATATTCAGAAGTCTAAAAGCCCTCATTATACTCGACTTGTGGGGAAGGTCTGGGTGAAATGAGATTTGACATAGCCTTTCAACTAAAATTAGGCAATCCTTTTATAAATCAGTGACCTTCTCCCTGCCCACCCCCCAAAAGCATAGGAGCATCTACACACTTTATATAATCTTTACAGTATTTGTAAGAGTATGCAGGAGATGTATATTATGTAGGCACATTTTAAAAGCCTGTTGGTTTGCAAGATATATTTTACTCAGAAAAGAAACTGAATCAGCACTCCCAAGCAGTAATTTCAGTGGGGATATAAAGATATAATAGTGACAAACTTTGACATTTGCATGTCAAATTGAGGAAGGCATACAAAGCACTTTGAACTGTGCCATGGTTATTATAGGACAGGTTTCAGAATTACCCTTTTCCAGGCCACACAGCTTCATGATTCCAGTAGCACTTTGAGGACTTTTTAAGAGAACATTGTATAACAGATGTTCTCTTAAAAAGCCTCTTTAAATTGATTGTCTTCTTCATGTATCTGAGTTCTACTTAAAACACATTGTAGTAGGTCAGTTAGTAGGTAGGTATTATTACCTCAGAGGTGCATCACTGTACCAGAAACAAAGCCATTCTTTTTTGTGATTTGTCACTAATAGTACATGTTGCTTGTTCCCTGGAAACTGGAAGGAACAGATTCTTTTTTTTTAACATTAAGGAATAAATATTGGATTCTTTTATAAATACAAGTGCTGTTACAGATCAAAACACAATGTTTTGGAAAAGATGACCAACTATTCTTTATTCAGATAAATAGTCTCTGTTTTGAAGAGGTACTAGACAATCGTCACACTGTACAACATATTTAGAGTGTCTTACGGATCAGTAAGGCAACCTCAGCTTGTGCAGCAACTTCAACTTCACCAGATAGTTGGAGAAAGACATCTTTATACTACTTAGATTTATCATACATGTTTAGCCTAAAACATATTTTCTTCCATCATACGAACAAATGCTATTAAGTGTCACAAGTTTCAGCTCTAACCAAGTTTCTTTAATGTAGGTGAATATTCCTTGCATTTTCAAGGCACTGGTTTTTATTTTGATTGGCTGTGTTATAAGGCTGCCACTTTTTAAGCAGGCAGCATATTAACCCCTTCTCCACCGTCTGTTCTCCTGACATGTGCATTTATTTTATTTTTTCCCCTCCAGTGAAAAACTCTAGAGCATGAGACTGGTAAGATGTTAGTCTTGATAATTAGTGCACAAAAAAATCCTGTTCAGGGGTGGGTGGGTTCTAAAAAACTTGAGGCATAGAAAGTGATTTTTGTGAGGCTTTTTTTATTTATTAAGTTAAATATCTGTCTGAATTAATCACTAATGAATGTAAGGAAGGCATAGTAGCAGTAGGCGAATAAAAGAGATGCATCAGATGCCTTTTCAATACTGTAGTATCAGATCACTAGTCTGAATAAGCCAAGTTGTTATCCAGAGACATGAAATCCTAAATGCTTCACTGGGAGTAAGTTCCACCATAATTAGTAGGATCCACCTGTAATTAATCATGAGTAGGGCATGGCCCAACTGTACATTTCTATTCATTTTCTTCTTCCAAAAACATTAACATGAATGAAATACTGGCACTTTTCAAAGGATTTTATACAATCACTCTGCCTGAAAATTGATCACTCGTTCTCTATAATTACGTCTGCTGTTACCACCTTTTACAACAGTTCTGGAACAGTCCACAATTATGACCAAGCACACTTCAGTGAGCTCTGTTTTATAAGAAGCACAGCCGAAAGACATATTTTATTTGCTAAGTGCATTTTTTAAAAAAAAAATCAAAAAAAAATCATGCTGAGTGGCCCAGGGCTGCGAAACATTTCTGGATAAAGTTATATGTTACTTCATTAAAAACAAATAAACTATGTTCTCCATTCATTATTCACGTCATAAACATCTGCATTTGCAAATGTCAGCTGTACTAATCGTTATGTCCATTGAAATGTTTGTGCAGTGCATAATAGTTCTGCAAATTCTAGTTTGTGGTTCACATATGTTTGGCAGGGGAGGGGGTAGACAAATGCCTATCTGAAATAAGCCACCCATTTATTTTTCAAGTCTATTATGGGCAGGATATATGGTTTTATTTATATTGCTTGCATTTAATTTCTCTTTTTTAAGCAAACATTAAAAAGCTATTCAGGAAATCTTTTGTTTTAGCTGGCATACGTTAGCAGTGTGTAGGAGGGAGGTAAGTCTTATATATCAAGCCGAAGCTATAGACAGAAACAATCTGTCTGTGTGTATGTGTAAAGGAGGAGCATCATATAAACAAGACGAAGAGATGGGGTACACAAAAGTAAGAATCACTTTACTCTCCATGCAAGATGATTTGCTAGTAATATATCTTTGCTCCTCCAAATATGTGTA